>NC_090893.1:26681172-26686172 GCF_036669925.1 Montipora capricornis
TGGCCTTGATAATTATCGCTATCATGCTCAATCTCATCCAATAATTGTTCAAATAATTATTATATGACTAGCTCCGTGAGCAGGCAAGATGAACCAAATCGCGCGCTGTGATTGGCTACCCGTGCAGGCAAAATGGAGCTATACTGCCCGCTCGGGAGTTCTCGCTTAGTCCCGCAGGATCAAAGATAATTTTTTTGGTGTTTTATGTTATCCCATATAATAAATCCTATATTGACCAAGCTTGTGCGGTCAAGATGACTGGATCCTGGCGTTGTTCTTTTTTTGTGTGTTTATAGACACCCAAATAAAGAACTTGACCAATATCCAGCAATCTTGACCTCACGCTTGGTCAATAACCTACATTTACATGTATTTTGTGTCCTCTCATATGACAGAGGGGTTTCAATGCTTGTACTGGCAAACATAATTTGCCTAGATCTCAGGCAACAATAATTGTTGACTGGTAACCACCAGGCATAATTAATTGACGATGAATGACATCAATACACTCAGATGATGCTTAATTGTGCAGTGTTTCACTTTACCCAACTCTTTATTTAATAACAAAACAACTGAACAAAAACCAACTACTCTGAAAATGAAACTAACAAGTTACCTGACAAGAATCATATGTAGTATACGTGGTTATTACCGGTTTTCACTGCCTTTATGAATGTTTAGGATACTTTTCTTTAGGCCTAATTAGGCCTAAGGTTAGCTTTTATGAAGGTTTAGGATACTTTCTGTATGGGTAAAACAATGACCTGTGACCTGTCACCTGCGTTTTGTACCTGCGGCTCTGAGGGGCACAAATATGGTGGCCGGAAGCTAACAAAAACTAAATCTCAATTTAAAGAATGATAATTCCTTATTTTGTATGACGTCACATGAAAACCAAGAATAGAAAACCAAGAATAAGCAGTTACATGTACATTACACACTGGAACAGCTGCAAGCACTTTTGCTTTTTGTGCTTTTGTCACATGGAACCATGATATTGTTACATTGTTGTGGCCTGTACAAACTTGAGTATTAAATCTTTAGACTACAAATTCTGTTTTTTTTTTGCCTTTGAGCTAAACATGATTCCTTTATCTTTTAAGAGGTGTTTTACATGTAGAACCACTATTGTCATATTTTTGGCAGGTGTCTGTTTCATATATTACATGTTCTATTTTTTCATTCTTTTCTTTCTCTTCTGCTTCCTTCAATTTCTTTTGTTGCATCTCCCATCTGTGCTGGTGGCCCTCGATTTCTGAGAGAATTTTGTCATTGAGTAAAAGAGTGCCTTCACAAGATGGAGTTGCTGGAATTTTTTGGACAAACTGAAAAGAGTCCAGAAAGGTGTATTTTTGTGAATGGGACATCTTGTTTGAAATCTTTGTAGAATTTTCACAGGCCAAGCTACAAACAAACGAATTAACCACCAGTCTAACACGGGCCGTTTTCGATATTTTGCAATCAAATCAATGCCTAATCAATTCAATCAACGACTGATCGATGCAATCAATGACCAGTCAATGACCAAACATTTTGCGGCCTCTTGATTAGTCATCAATTACTCATTGATCATTGGCAATAATCATGTGCCCAGTGTGTCCGTAAAAGCTGTAATATGTTAAAGAGCCCAATTTTATCTTCGAGCATGATTTTAAACGAAGATCATGGGTTCAGTAAGACTCAACATCTATATTACGACTGAATGACTCAAGGTAAATTTTTCCAAAAATGTGTCATATAAGGTTTCACAAGACAGTTGAATGAATTTTTCAAGTTCAATATAAAAGAGTTACTGTACTACTTGTAGAGACAAGAGATGCCTTTAGATACGTACATGTATGGATTATTAATCACTCCTAGCTCAGCTAAGTAAATGTATTTTTGTAATCTACCCCTGCACAGACTTAATTTGTCTGGATGATGATGATAGTTGGATAGATGCCAATGAACTGCCATTTGAGGAACCAACAGACATTAATAAACCACAAGGTAAAGTTTTGTCACAACTATATGTACAGTATTTCACAAAACAACAAACACCCAAGTATTTTACTAATAGATTCACCTCATTTATTGTAATTGCAGATTCACATTGGTTTGTTTCAAGTGTCCAAGGGAAAACAATTTTTTTAGATGTATCAAAATCAGACAAAATGTTGTCAAGAGTAGTTCAGTGGCTTCAGAATGTGTCAAAGGCTTCTGTTAAGTCATTCCTCAACAAACATGTGGACATTATAATTACTGATAGAGAGGAAACTACTAAGAAGGGATCACTCAAAATAGGGAGTCAAAAGCGAAGTGCCTTGATGCTAGGAATGGCAACCAAGGCAAAAGGACCTACATTTTCTGGAACTTCCTCAATTTTCAAAATTGCTAGTACTTGGAACATGAAGATTTTGAAATATGTAGATGTCATATCATGTATGAACAAAAGTCATTGTGCTCCAACTAGACGGTGCACACAAGTTGCAGAATATAAAAAGGGCTATATTTATCATCTTTGTTCACCCTTCCTTAAGATCGAGGACCACTCAAGGAAATACAGGCCAGAGTTTGTGGAGATGAAGTCTTTCCCTTACCTAGACTTAGATACTGAAGGGACAACATCCCCATTTGATACCTGGTTTAGGGAAAATTATGCCCTCTCTAAATAGTGATGTGATAATTATGACATTCGCGGTCATTTTGTCATCAGAGGTTTAGCCTTCATAGAAGACTGTTTATTATGCTAAGCATTAAGTGTGAGGCAGAGGCACGGAGCTTGATATTAGATACATGTCGCAAGGGTAGGGGGTAAGGCAAGGGGAAAAGGAAAAAAACTTAGTTGCCAGTCTCTTGCTCTAGCTCTTCTCACCACCTTTTAGCAGCTAGCAGGTCAGCGTGATGATAAAGGTTTCAAAGTTTTACATCTGCATGTTTGAAAAAAAAAAACTGCCCAAGATGTTTTTAAATTGTGAGAAAGTTTATGGTAAATTATTGTCTTATGAGTGGTTTTCCAAATCCTCAAAATCTTGCACTGACTTGTAACCTTAATACCGTACCTTTCAAAAAAATTGGCACCCTCATCACATGAATCAACCTTACCAGGTGATCAGTGAATCCATGACCTACAACAAGGGACTGGGACGAGCATTAGCATTAGCATGCCAGCTAGAAGTGGTTAGTCTCTAAAGTTACATCAGGAATTCTTTCAGAGAAAATACATGGTAGAACTTTACATACATGTACAGTAGTGTTTTCAACACCAAATATTTTCTAGTGTAGTTGCTTGTTTTAAACACCAGGTAAAGGGCCAGACTGCTAACACTTGTTAGACTGGCTGGCAATCCTGTATATTATGGACAGGAAAGGATAGTTTTTTTAGTGAGTAACTTGTTACTTGAGTGGAATTGATTTGTACAGCTTTTTTAATGATGCAGAGTCATCCAGCTTTTAAAATAAAGGTAGATTGTATCCTCATAATGACTAACTTTTGGTTATGGTACTGTAATATATGATATAATATGTGCATTATTTCCATTCTCTTCCATATTTGGCCTTTGTCTAGGTACTGTAGAGAATAATAATTATAATAATTATTAATTACCTCAATCCTCTGACTTCAAACAATCTGTTAGTTCTTCAAAGTGTGAAAAAAAAAGGTTCATCATGCTAGCTAAAGAATACATCATCACATGTTGATTTGTTGTTGTAAATTCTCATTGTTAGATGTGCGTCTCAGACGAGATGAAGAAATTTTATGGGTCCTCACTCAAATCTGCTGTGAAAAGAGGTGCATGAGACACTTGTCTATTGAGGACTTGAAATATGCAGAGAATAGGAAGCAGACAGGAAAGCAAAACTATTTCCTAGAAATCCTCCATCAACAAAGCCAACTCAGTGAATCTGGAGAATATGAAACTGTATTCTTTATACGAGGAAAAGGTGTATGTCGTGTAGCATGGCTTCAAGCACACAATTTGAGCAAGGAAAGTTTTCGTCGCATTATGAAAAAGTTTAAAGATGGTGTCACAATGGTTGAGCATGGTAACAAGGGAAGAAAGTCAGTAATGAGCAAGACAGCAGAGTGCATTGCTTGGTTGCAGTTCTTTGTTAACTGTATTGGAGACCACCAACCAGACAATGGTGGTATTCATCTGCCATCATGCTTCAGCAAAAGCGATATCTACAAAAAAATGCTGGAAGAAAACAAAACTCTCAACCAACCAACCATATCGCTATCTCACTTTTACAGTCTCTGGGACAAGCACTTTAGCCATGTCATTATTCCTAAGGTACTCCAAATTGTTCAATCAACATTCCAGTCACCTCTCACAAGTAGTGTTCATATTTTGAGTGCATGAAAGTCATTTCAGTTTGTTCTTGTGTTGATCTCACCAATTTTCTCTCTTAGTTTTGAGCTCATGAAAGGTGTACTTTTTTCTGTACATGCACTTAGTTACATGTTGTTGCCATGCTCATTTAAAATTCCACAGGAGAATCGCTTCACCAAGTGTACAGATTGTACAAGGTACAAGCAAGAAAAAGAAAAAACTGTGGACAAAGCTAAGAGAGCCCAGATTGATCACTTCCTTAAGCTTCATCTTGAATTAGTCTGGTAAGCAACATTTTTGACAGTATAAAGAAGTAAAATGAAGCAATATCTACTGTCAGTGATTGGATATGATAACTTTAATAATTCGAAGTTGGCTATAAATATTAATTTTACCTAGTACATCCTGTACTGCAGGATAAAATTAATGTGAAAAGGACTCGGCTTTTTCCCATAGCACTTTCTAGTAATATTGGACCATTATGGATTGTTACTATAATTATGTCGCACAGGCGCTTTGTGCCAATTAATAGTATTGTTGCATACAGCCACTGCAGTATTCTTGACTAAGGAGAAAGTGTAAGTTAAAGTTCTTAATTCAAGGGAATTCAGTGCTGAATAGGTGTCCTTGTATGCCATGTAATGCAGACAATATTTCGCATGCCTTTTTATCTTTAAATTGTTTAAT
>NC_090893.1:26691172-26698672 GCF_036669925.1 Montipora capricornis
ACAGCTGCAAAAGATCTGTGATAGGGTTCCAGAATTTCTGCAGCAGTTGGCTACAAAATCTGATAATTTCGGGTGTCTGCGAAATTTCTTCGGTATCCGACCATCTGCCATGTTGGCCGCAAAACGTATGTGGGATGGAGCCAAAATGATGACCGTAATAGTAATATCTTGCACTTTTCTCGGACATGCTCCACATTGCAGAAATAAATAAGTATCCTTAGTTGATCTTTAAACAGTGTCCGTGAAAACTCGATAGTTTAAGTGTTTTTGTAAAACCTTCCGACAAAAACCACAGAGTTACGTTAGAAAATGCTATTTTGGAAAAACACAAAATATTTTGGAAAGCGTTGAGGGGTATTGCGTGAGTTTTATAATCACAGAAAAAAAACATAAGGCGAAGAGCACGTTTTTGAAGACGTAAGATTATGTTTCTGTGAGTTTTTCCAGCTTGGCCCCACGCTGTTATACCATATAATAAATAGGGTTAAATCAGCGATTTGTAAATATGGTGTAAAGTATTAAGTGGTACGAATTGTTTTAACCTAGCAATAATACCCATCGATATACTTATTTTTGAGGCTAGATGTAAAATATGATGTTTCCAGGAGAGATTCTAAGCTTGGCTACGCTTGTAAAATTTCTTCCAGTCGGTATTTTTTTGGTTGTTTGAAATTTTTTGAGTAGTTGCAGAGGTTTTAATTTCTGTGTCTTCTGTGAGCCGGGTTGCAGCACGGCCTGTCGCCATCGGAGCGTCTAATAATTTATCACGTACATCACGACCGCTTAGAACCCGTGGACACGACAAACTGCCTTGAACAGCCCCGGGTTGAAAAGAATAAACTGCAATTGGTAAATCACTGAAGATGGCTTGAAAAGAAGAAGTAACTGGTAGTGGAACATATCTCATTTCGTTTCCAGCACCAAGTCTAGCATCAATATTATGTCTGTCAAATCAAAAGCAAAATCATGAAAATTACCTTACCGGCTCATAACACTGAAATGATGCAAGAAAAACCTAAATATCTTTGTCAAAAGATATAAAACAGAACTTACATTAAATTGAAGTCCACGAGATTATCCTCATTCACCTGCCAACTAAACTCCATACTATAGAAGCGCAATGATGAATGACATGCAGGGGTTCTCTCCCGCAAGCTCCAGATGATTGGTTGTACAATAATTAGTATTGGTCGGTTTGATTGGGTAAGTGCACTCTCAAGAAACGTTTCGACGACCTTGCCTGAGAGTGCACTTCGGAACTTTTAGGTTTCCGTAGCGACCAAGTACGATCAGTCAAGCCAAACATGACCCATTCACACACAGGTTCGTCTCAAGTTAACTTGAAACACACTTCAAGTGCACTTGAAACGTCTAATGTGATTCCACCTAATGTTTTGCACCGATTGGCCTATTGTTTACCTTTAATAAAAAGCTTTTCATTGTTTCTATAAGGTGTCATTTTATTCTACACAATAACTTTCAACATGTTTGCTGAGAGTAAGACCAACACAAAGATCAGCTGTTGCAAGGTTACTCAGCAAGAGTTTGGACGGCGAATGAAGCGAAGACTCGCTGCGGTTGTCGGTCGCTCTGGAATAAGAGAGCAGTTAAACGATGTAATTCCTAAGCTTAAACTGGCCCAACTATCGCTGAAACTAATATGCCTAACGACAAAGATGAACCGGTGACAGATACGAAAAATACTTGAAAAAGACAACGGGAAAATTGTTCCCAAACAGATGAAGACGCTCCAGCCGGCGGCCATTGCTGCGATGCCTCGAAAAGTGCCGAGACCAACGCCAAACTCGACAAAATTTCACAGGTCGTGGCCGAATTTGATGCTGTTAAAACACGTGTGATGCAGCTAGAAGAAGAGAATAAGCAGTTGGCACAAGCGGCGGAGAACACTGAGAAGTAACAGACCATAATGCCACTACGGTTTACGCCCACAGTGGTTTAGAAAATAATAATCAAAAACTTAAGTCCTTCAAGGAAGAGCTCGAAGTCATGAATTTAAAGCGACATAACATTAAACTAGAAGCCTACACAAGGAGAGAAAATATTAAGATATTTGGTATTGAATATGAACGAGGGAAACCCAATTATTAGAAAAGAGGAGCTGGTTCGTATCATGATACGCGAGAAGATGAATATTCCAGAAGAAGACGTTGAAGGCTTTCAATTCGAGCGAGTGCATCGGATTCCAACACGGCAGGATATGGCTCGCTCTTCCAAGCCGAGACAGTTTTTACAAGAACAGGAATATATGTGGTCCTTTGCTAAGAACCTTAAAGGTAATGGAATTGGAATTGCTAACGATTTTCCGAAAGAGATCGACGAAATCCACCAGAAGCTCTATCCGGTTTTGAAGGAGGCAAAGAAGACAGGACAAAAGGCCAGTTTTAAAGTCGATAAATTAATCATCAGTGGACAGGAATAAGGAGGTGTGGAGACAGAAAACCATGCACGTTATGGTTTAATTATGAACAGTTAAAGCGTTCGGCTGACAGAGGGCCGACGTGCCAAAGCACGCCGATGGACTTTGTAGGTACATATTTGTGTCTTTTAAACATTGTCTTGTTGTCATCAATTTTACAAATTGTTGTCACGTTATGTTTGGGTTCTTCTGCGACCTATCTTGCATTCAATTTTAGAGCGTGAAATGGGCGTCGAGACATTGAAATTGGTTTCCTTATATGTGAATGGCTTTAGTAATTTTCATAAAAGAAAAACAATTTATAATTGGTGTCGAAAGAAAAATGCTGATTTCTCCTTTTTACAAGAAACACATTCCAAAAACGTTTTTGAAACACAGTGGAAAAATTAAAGGAGGGGGGGAGGGGGCAGATTATTATATCACATGGAGTTCAAATTCTCGTGGAGTTGCCATCTTGATAAAAAAAGGTGTTGATTACACTCCCCACTCCAAAATCATAGACTCTTTGGGACGGTATATTATTTTAAAAGCTTAGATTAGATTTATGTCCTTATCAACATCTAAGCACCAAACGAAGATAAGGACAGTTTCAAATTCTTTGCCGATTTGTTAGCAAGGTTGAAAAATGAAAATTTGGACGAAGAAAACATCATTGTAGGAGGAGATTTTAACTGTCCACTTATTACGATCCTTGATACTAACGCCTAGAAAATCAGTGGTATCAATCATAAATGGCATACAAGGTGACCTTGACCTAATAGATATCTGGAGAGTGAAAAAGCCCAACACAAAAAGCTATACGTGGAGTCAAAACTCCCCAGTGATACTTTGCCGTTTGGACTATTGGTTGGTCTCTAATAATCTACATGATTTCACTTCATCAACAGATATAATTTCAGCTATCAAGACAGACCATTCGGCAATCTCTTTAGAATTAAATAATAATGTCAATCAAATCAAAGGTCCTGGAATTTGGAAAATGAATTGTGCTCTCTTGGAAGATGACCGCTATGGTGAGGATATTCAATCAAAAATACCCGTCTGGCTGGCTGAAGGGTACAAGGATTTTTCGGACAATCAAAACATCTGAGATTGGCTGAAATACAATATTAGAGCTCATGCAATTCAGCACTCAAAACAGGGAAAAGGAAAGGATTGAATAAGAAAATAACTTACAAGAAAAATGCTCTAACGCAAAGATGGAATTCGAAGGTGTCCCAACAACGAATATAGGAGCTCGGAGTTGTTCGGAGTTGCTCGAAGCAACTTTGTCATTACAAATTGTTTCCAATGCTACAAAATCTACGTTCAGGGCTTTCTCAAGCCCTGGCTTAACCTGGCCTGCGAGTTTATAGTTCCTTTCGCGTATTATGTACGCCGCGGCTTGTTTCCTCTCGCCGTATAAATGGCCCTATTGTGCACTCGTCGCGACGAGATTTCTGTTCTTAAATAAATCTGGGACTGTTTGTCGGCCTCTTTGGCGTGAAATGGTTTTATTTCAATTTGAAATACTCTTCGATGATTACTCTACTTGTCTTCGAACAATTTGATGGAGACACTAGTGTCATGTTTTTTTTTTTTTTTTTCTTTTTTTTCCCACAGTTCGTGAGACCAATGCTTGGTCTATTTTTCGTGAATTGCTCTTAATACATATTACGTATGGAATAAAGTTTTATGAATGGAGTCCCAGAAGTGGGACATTAGTAGCACCGTTGGTGTGTTTAAGAGTTTAAAGCATTTGCATAAATTACTTTTGGTCTTAATTTCGTAAAATAGAATAAAGTAGGAGATCATTATATTTTACAAAACTACGCTAGCCTTGTTGTTCTATAAACTTTCACTTATAGCGGCAGAAGCATGATCTACGTTTGTCCGTAATATTTAAACAGCGTCTTATACACTAGTAAATGAATAACTGGAGCCGACAATGTGTAATAGAACGCTATCGTAGATGGAACAATTGAGGAAACTTTTCCAGAAAGAGACGGTTCGCCTTGAAACGAAATTCCTGTAGCGTTATTCGTTGCTTTTCAAATTTAAGTTGTTTCGAATGTGCAAAACGAATGTGCAAACGAGCAGGGTTCTTGTTAAGAGCCGGTGACCAGTTATTTTTACCGGCTGTTTCGCTGAAATATTTACCGAAATTATCCAGCGAATCATCGTCTGTTCAAAGGTGAAATTACATTGCGTTTATGTGAAAATATTGCTTTCCCCCTCCAACCAATCCTGTGAAGGTATCTGGCACATGCTATCGCTTCGAAAGTATGCTATTTTTTAAAGCAATCCACCTTGATTTTGCCAACTCATCCCTCGAAACGATGTCCGCCATGTTTCCTTCCCATTCCTCCCGCGGCCATGGGAAACCCCCATAGCCATTATTAAACGTTTACAACATGGCATCCACGCGTGGAAAACGACAGAAAGGTCTTTCGGAGTTTAGTTTTCAGCCAAAGCGTCAGAAAAGCGGTGGCGAGTGAAAAGCAATGAAAAAGCATAACCTTCTTTTCTTTTGCTGAGTATTAAATAAATTGAGCAGGCGCTGGCACGCGACAGCGATCGATACGAACGTCAAGTTAAGACTTGAGCTCGCTAGCCCGTGCAGGGGCAAGTAACAAAGTTACCTGCTATTTTTGGGCTTTTACCTCTTGTGCAAAAACTTAGCAAGAACCCTGAACGAGTGTTTGATTCGTTACCGCGTGCTAGATTCAATAGCTAGATTTGTAAGTATGCGAAATTCCAGTAGTATTATTCGTTGCTTTTCAAATTGAAGTAGTTTCTATGATTTAAAAATTTGTTTCGAATGCGCAAACGAGTGTTTGATTCCTTACTGCGTGCTAGATTCAATAGCTAAATTTGTAAGTATGCCAAATTCCAGTAGTATTATTCGTTGCTTTTCAAATTAAAGTAGTTTCTATGATTTCAAAAAAGCGCAGATATGACTACCATTCCATCTCCTTCACTTGTTATTTCAACTTTGCGACTTCGTCCCTTATTCACCTTATTCCAAAGTTCATGAAGTAAGGTTACGATTTTGTTGTCCAATTTCAGTCGTTGCAAACGGTTTGTTAATACGTCCATCTCCAAAGCAGTTCGATTATTCGGTCCATCGTTGAACTGAAATTTTTTGTCCATTTCCTTTATACACGTGTCCATTTCTGGGTGTGCCATAAGGATGAAAAGCAAACCGGTTTGACGGGTTTTTTCTAGTCTACATTATTAAGGAGACCCTTTTGAATACTCATCATCTTCAAAATTGGTTTTTCTAACCAACCCTTAAACTTGCTTCAACTTGTTTGACTGTGACGTCAATGCCTTCTCATATATAAGCGCGATACTACCCGGTTGGTTTGGCGGAACCGTACCACCAGAACACATTACACTTCACTCCCTGCGGCCATCTTGAATATACCCTCGAACACCTACGTGGCATGCATTTTATTATAAACCCTAATCCAAAAACCGGTTTGGGTAGAATTTTTCATCAGCCGCCATTTTGAGTATACCCTCGAACAACAACGTGGAATGCATCTCATTATAACCTCCACTTGAATTTATTTGCATACATGAATAAAATTCACCTAGTCATTTCCCCTATACTACTTGCGGACGATACTACAGTAGTAATTTCAGACTTTAATTCTGCTCCCATCGTTCAGTTTAAGTTGATCGACGATTTTAAGAAGCTGTCAGGTTTAGCGATTAATCCCTCCAAAACTGAAGGTATGTGGATCGGATCCTCCAGAAGAAATAAAACAAAACCTTTTGGAATTAAATGGCCAAATGAACCCATCATAGCTCTGGCAGTCTACTACTCCTATGATCCAAAATTACTTCTAGACTGAAAGAATTTTATCGAAAAACTTGACACCATAAAGAAACTCATAAATATTTGGAGCTCCAGAGGTCTCTCCCTGCATGGAAAGGTGACTATTACTAAATAATTGATTATCCCAAAGTTTGTTTATGTATCCTCGCTGTTAACCACCCCTAAGGAAGTTATTAAACAATTAAACCAATTGCTGTTTAAATTTCTATGGAAAGGTGCTGATAAAGTAACACGCTTGTCAGAAATAAACGAATACGAAAAGGGTGGTTAAAAAATGATTGATTTTGAAATTATTGTTAAATCTTTGCGACTTACCTGGCTTAAGATAATTTGTGGTGAAAATGATGGTGCGTGGAAGAGTTACATAAGTAACATGCTGAAACAGTCTGGTGGTTTTTTTCTTATTTCGCTGTAATTACGATGTAATTACTATTCGCTCACAATTCTATACCAAACTTCTTCAATGGTGGTCCGAATTCCAAATTCGCATCAATAACAAGTTCGTCTTTTACAAAAACTTTTTTGAATCAGCCATTATAAACGACTAAATAATATAGATTCCTATAATGTTGTTATAAATATTATCAACAAAACAAACTTTTTGGTTTGGGCGGGTCTTCGACATGCTTTGATGATCAACGACAAGCAAGGTCTTTGATGTTTTGGAAAAGACATCAAAACATTATTACACGATGCTCATAAGTACAAAAGCAAAATTTCCAAACAATGCAGAAGTTTTAAACGTAATTTCAACTTAAACGAATAACAATTAAAGAAAGAGTTTGTCTTGCCTCACACAGTGAGCTTTGAACCTTACGTGAGAGTCTTCCACTACAAGGTCCTATATTCCATATTATTCACTAATACCAAGTTATTTAGGATAGGATTCATCACAGAAGATAAATGCTCCTTAAAATGTAAGTCTGAATCAGAAACCTTGAACCATCTTCTTTTTGGTTGCATAAAAAGGAAAAGTTTTGGAGAGACTTTTAATCTTATTTTTACAGTCTTTCAAAAGAATTTGTACACCTTACCTTGAAAGATGTTATTGTAGGTGTTATAATCACAAAATGCCCTCATTACTGATAGCTAAGATACAATTAGGGGACTGCAGAAGAATTCAAATATTACCTAATATAACTGGTTTCAGATTAAAGGTTAAAAATAAATTTGAAACAGAAAAATATGTGTGTATGAAGAATAACACTTTAGATAAATTTAATAAAAAGTGGCTAAT
>NC_090893.1:26708672-26731172 GCF_036669925.1 Montipora capricornis
GTACCCTTGAGTCAACCCTGTCCCGTATCTTTCTGTTTTTAGAACTACTACATTTTGACGTATGTGAGTTATGTGACGTACCTGACTGAGAACATACACGGGACGAAAAATTGGATTTATATAGCGTCAAATGTCTTGTCAAAGGCGCGATAAAGACCGCGTTTGTTACAGCTTTACATGCCTTTGACGCGCGTCAAATATTATCTTTGCGGTTGCCTTTGCAGGGGGGTCTCAGGTGGTAAAGGCCGTTTTTACTACAGTTTTACACCCAACCTTTGACAAGCGCCAAAGGTATTATTTGACAACCCTTTGTTACCCTCACAAAGGTGTCGTCAAAGATGTCTCAGCTTCAATTCAAAGACTTGGCAAAAGTGTTGTCAAAGATGTCTGAGATTCAGTTCAAAGGTTTGACAAAGGCGTGGTCAAACATGTCTGAGATTCAGGTTAAAGATTTGACAAAGGTGTAGTCAAACATGTTTGAGATTCAAGTCAAAGATTTAGCAAAGGTGTAGCCAAAGATGTCTTGGGGTGTATTTATAGCTGTTGGCTTGAAGCGCTGAATTGAAAACTCAGATCTCTGGACTACTTTTCCTTAATCAGGACGGTAGGACGGAAACTTCTGAATTTTTCTAGCCGTAACAAAGACACCGTTCAACTCAAACAACTGTCCATCATAAATGTACTTGAGTCTCAATTGAAATGTTTTTCAAATATCTGAAATATGTCTAGAGTGGCATTTCTGAAACTACCGTAGTCAAATTAATTTGCCATCCACCCCCGTGTTATGCCATATGAGAGACAGACTGAAATGCAGATACGACGAAAAACTGTGTTTTTCCATTTTTTTATTCAAAGGAATTCATACTCTAGGTAAAACCAAGAATCTCACACCTTACATTCTGTAATATCTCCAGGAATCGATTTTGTTGCGCATTTTTAAGTGGTAGTATACATCCAAAATGTAAATGTAAAAGGGTATAAATAAATCGAAGGATGAGAAAGAATTTTTTTCAATTCCAGTGCTTCACTTCTCTCAAGGCTTCAATTTATTTATACCTGTAATATTTACACTACACGCACAACAAGCGCCGTGTTATCAACAACTTTGTTGCATAACAAGTAAAATCACTGTCACCGTATAATTAGTTAAGTTAATTTATGACAAACAATCATGACACCTCTCTTGGAAGTATCATGTAACTGACACAATATCAAGAGTAGTGGACATAAGTGACAGGATAAATGGAACTACTGAAAACTTTGAATAAAAAAAAAACTGATATAATCTTGATTTTTTTCTTACTCACCAACAACAGGTCAAAACCGAAAGGAACTTCCCATGAAACAGCGTTTTAACTTTGAGGCAAGCTAATAAGTTATATTTATGTTGTAGTTCATTGTGGAAAACAGCTTTAGCCACACCGACTTGAAATTAACAAAATAAACTTCGAGTAAACGCTTTTTCATGCGAAAATCCGCCAAAATTATTTTTAAATCTTTGTGCCGAAAAGACACTCAATCGACGGCCACCAGCATACTAACTAGATTTTGCACCAATTGTAATCATTGATTTCATTTTTTTTCTGTATGATTAAAGTCTTGCGGTGACAGTGTGAAGTGAAGAGACTTTGGCTTTCCCATTTTTATTACGTGCCGGGAAATAAATGTAAGTTCTAATTGTTCTATTTCCTCGATAGAAGTTAAGACTTCTTCAACAACGAACTATTGATATTCTTGATGCAAAAAAATTGGTTTTCTTCAAATGAGACGGCCATTGTTTTATGAGTAATATAAAATGCAACTCTCCAACTCACACAATCGGTCACCCAATAAATGGTTTAGCAGCACGTCAATCAGGTATCAGGTATCAGGCAGGATTCCTGGTAGTATGCTGATGGGCTTCTAAGGTGAACTTTTGAAGTCACCTAAATCCACTTCAAAAGCCGAGAAAGTCCTCTTTAAAAAAACAGTGAAATTCTGCTGCTATTCTACTGCATTTTTTGCACAGAACACATTTTTTCCAAAGAATGGTTATTTGTGCATAGAAGTCAAGACAACCAGACATTCTCTATATATGCATTAGCATGGCTATTAGTTGATAGTCAGCAAGTGCGTCAACTAAAGATTTCCAATAGATTATCAACAGCATTTTGGGCGGTATGACGGTCAAGTTTCCTTGGTCAAACTCTCTTAATCTCTAATACTGGTTTAACGCTGTTACCAAGTTTTAAGCACTGCGGAACAACGCGGATTGCCCACTGCAAGGCGTCTTGCGGGGCAATACGCTGCTCTGACAAGTTTTCTGGTTGTTGTTATCTTGTCCTATAAGGCCACCTAGGCGGATCTTCTACGCAACGATTTTCCGTCCAAAGATCTCATCAACATGTCGAGCTGGGTTGACCACCAAGGCAGCCTTTGTCATGAACTTCCTTTTCCTCTTCCTTTCTTCCTCGTTTTCAAGCTCTTCGCTATCACCACTATCACCAGTCGCGGAGTTGTCTGATGACATTTACGAATTAAGACTTCAGCACAATTTCTTGCTTGATTTTAATGGCCTCTTTTATCGTGACACTTTCTGTGAAATGAAAGGAAAAGGCAAAATAACTTCACCATGCTGAATTTCCACCTTTCTGCACTTTACTCACATTTCCCAGCATTTGTAGTGTCTCTGTATGCATTTCAGATATATAGAAAACAGACGACGACGGCGAAAAAAAGAGTGGCAGATTAGGGCCAAGAAGGAAGTTCAGGACATTCTCAATCAGTCTTTTCTACGTTTATGTGAATAGTAAAGACCATTGGTCGCTGTTTAATCAGAGCGACCCCAACAGAGAAGATGCTGTGGTCGTCGAGAATTCATTGGTTTACAGTCAACCAAAACTAACCCGGCCTGTGAGCCCTCGACCTTTTAGTCAAGACTAGCCCGCAGGGTACCCAAAATAAACCAAATAAACCTTTCCCCGATCCACTAAATCCTGAACGGCCCTTACCAGGCAAGTACTGCTGGTTGTATGTTCGATATTTATCAGCATTTTTTTTTTCAGGGAACGGGTTCCAGCGCTTTCTGAGCTATCACGTATGATCTTTATGGGCTATTGATGCCCTATTACAACAAAGAAAGGAACGGTAACTTATGTTAGTGTCTTTCTTGTGATCTAAAAGGATTCTATTTTGGAATCGAACGGACTAATCGAGCTAATTTTCCATGATGCAAATCCCTTCCTTAACCACACAAAGGAAAAGACACAAACAAATCGAGAGGATCAGTAAACCATTAAGGTTCTGTCTCCTATCATAGATAGCGCAAGCTCGATATATGTGTATCTGTACTATATTATGTGCGAGTAGGAATTTTAAGATTTGTATGGGTCAATGGTTTTTCGCAAAAGTAAAAAACATATATGTATAGACTTACGTTTTAAAATAAGAAATAGTTTCTCTCGCTTCAGTATTGTGTTTCTTTGTCTTTGCTTCAGTTTCTTGTTTCGATTAAGAGCGGTTTAGGTGGTTTTCGGTCCCTCTTCTATAGAGAGGGAAAAGAGGAGGAACTAAAAACCACCTAAATAGATCTTAATGAATGCAAATCAGTTCGATCGAAAGTTGTTTCGATCGAAGGTCGTTTCGATCGACAAAAGTCAATTCGATCGAAGGCAAGAATCAGTTCGATCGAAGACTGTAACTATTGCTTAAGTGTATTGAACTTACTATTTATCAAATCGGCTTTTAAGTTGCTTTAACAGAAAACAGACGCGCAAACATTACCATTACCATTCGCACAAACATTACACAACACAAGAACTTTTATTATCTATACGCTTGCAAAACTGTAGTTTTTATAAACATTTACTCTTCGATCGAACTGACTCTTGCCTTCGATCGAAATGACTTTTGGTTTCGATCGAAACGAACTTCGATCGAAACGACCTTCGATCGAAACGACCGGTTACCGATCTTAATGGACCCAGAAACCGTACCAAAAACAAATAAACAGAAGACTGAAGCGAAGTAAGCTCTTTTTTTAATTTTAAATCGTAAATACTTTTTAAATTTTGAGAAAAGCCGTTTTCCCCGTACAAACCCCTATATTTCTGCTCTTGCATAAAAAAGTACAGTACAGATACGCATATATCGAGCTTGGGCTACCTGTGGTGGAACGCAAAATTTGTTATGCGCAGTGAACGTTGCATCTGGTGACACTCCTTGCGAAAATATTGGGGAATCTGCGCTGCAAATAACCCAAGATGCCCCCCTTCAACAAGGGTAATTTATACTGTAGGCAAAAGTGCAGAATATTTTGCTAGTACAAATCTATCATTTTCGTTTAGCGGCTCAGCTGTGAAGATTTCATTTAAAACTAATGCTGCTACTATCAGAAATTCAATTCTCATTTTAAGTGGATTTATACTGATGATGGTCAGTATAAAAAAGCCCTAGAGCGCTGGATCGAGGACAATATGATGTCATTCTTAATCAGTAAACCGCAAACCTTTTCCAAGGGTAAAGGGTGGGGTTTTCTACCTAACAGTTGTCATGTCGGGTAGTTTAATTGATTTTACAAATTCAGTGTATTAATTTCTTTAGTTTTCAAAGTCTTCACCAAAGGGAACCCGGCAAAGCAGGAACCAAATAAAATGTATTCTAATATTTGAGAGCAAATATACTGCAGCCTTACAGGCATGAGAGAATTAGTAACGATTTTCTTCTTATAGACACATGTTTGCATTCATTTTACACTACAAGCTGACAATCTCCCTTCTTCAACTTTTTGTTCTACCAACAGGCCCTGAAGATAAAACCCTTAACCCTTTTAATCCAAATTGCCGAGGGGGAAGACGAGTGTGCTAATAACAATAGTATATGCCCTCTAACTAGGACTCTAAATTTAGTAAAGGCTGCTTGGTGTTTTCTTGAAGTGCAGTATTTAATTCAATTTGCATAACCTATGATTATCTTATTGCTAGTAGATGGAGGGAGAGGATTTAATGGGGAAAGCAAATAGACCATTTTACAGTTGTGGCTAAGTTACCAGGCCTAACAATGGAAGCGAGGCTACCGGTGACCCTGTTTTGATACAAACCTTCATGCTTTTGTAATGCTAATATGGACTAATTAGCGTTACAACAACACAATTTACATGATAAAAGCAGTGAGGTCTGTATCAATGCAAGGTCACCGGCAGCCTCGCAGCCATTCATAGGTTTGGTCGCTGAGCAAACAACTGTAAAATGGCCTATTGTGTATCTCATTTCTTAGTTATGCTAGGCGTAAGTGGTTCTTTAGTTAATATAACACATACATGTGTAAGTAATGAATGGGGTACTACTGTAAGAATGGCTATTACCTCATGACATCTTTGTAGTTTTCTTGGCATGTATAAAATAATGTTCTGCATTCCTGCTCAGATCTGTTTTTGTCCTTGCATCTTTGGGAATAAAAAGAGGTCTTAATTTTTTGTACAGAAAGATTTAAGTTGATACCATGCACATATTGAGAAGTGCTTTATTAATGCATAGTGATATGACATGTGCACATCTGAACTTCATGAAAAGACAAAGGCACTAATCTAATTAGGGTACACACTGCTGCCAATAACTGATGACTGCAAACATGTACTCTATTGTTTGCAAAAAATGTGGGTGCTTTAATTAAGAAATAGCCTTGCATTCTTAGATGCAGATGCTCCTCAAGCAATGGCAGTAGTGTTGTGATTGAATCTCTGCTGTTTTCGTCTTCAAAGTTTCAATGTACTCCTGCCTGAAACATAATTGGCTAACCTAAAAACACAATTATTTTCAACCATGTTTTAAAAAAATAATAAAATTATTTTTTGAATAATCTTACTTCTTATGATGTATCCTTGTTTGCCTTTGTCCACGGTACTGAATATTTCCAATATTTCTGTATTTACTACTTAATTTGTACTATTGAGGGGTTACTGGCTTTATGAATTGCAAATTAAAGTTAAAGGTAAAATGTCTGTCATTAATTCATTGTTATATATCAGACATACATTCTGCATGTACATTCACTTGAAATGTCAAAATCAGTATGTTTTCATGGGGATTAGATTAGACATTGACAGGGTGACACTTATTTTTCCTTAATCAATCACTGAAAACTTATGTCCCCATTAATTAATTTAATTAACCTTTTGACACCCAAACCGGTCAGACTTAGTATTTTACTCTGTCTAATGCCAGACGATTTTACTCGTCAATGGGGAACCCCCTTGAGTCAATGGGTTAATTAATCTGAGCTACTTAGATTTTTTTGCTAATAATCAAACACAACATTTTTTGATACTGAAATGCCCAAGATCCCTAGATTTATCTTCACCACCACTTGGTGAACAACATTCTCTAGTACAGATGATAAAGTGAGTTTCCTCAAACATTTTGATTTCTTCATATTAACATTCATGATGGTTTTACCTGAAAGTTAAGTCATAAGAAAATAATAATATATAGAGATAAAGAGGTATAATATGTATAAATTCAAAATGGTCTTAAATTTCATTGTGAAAATTTATGATCTTCCTGATTCCTTCTTGGATCAGCAAGCTTGGTAAAGGATTATTTGCAACTAGATCCATTTTATTATAACAAAGCTCTTGTGGTTTATTATTTTTTTTACCCATTGCAGACTCACCATGCACTTGTGAATCATTTCTTTCAAAGATTGGCTGGAATAAAACCAATAATGAAACAGATACTCTGAGACTTTCAGTCAAATGACCTGCAATAGGCATCTGGCACGGAGAGCTTTCAGAGATCAATTACAGAAAGATGTAAGATGGTGTTAGACATGTTCTGGGATGTTATCTTTATATTCTGAACACCAATGCAAGTCCTCTGTATTGTGCTTTACAGCCAGCGTGGCAGGAAATTCGTGCACTGTTTCATTACAAAATGGTGACTGTTTTTTTTTTCTTTTCCAGTTTCCCTACCTTTGTTTTTGAAATCCAGTGTAACGTGCTGGGAAATTATCTGCCACTTTTACTGCCATTATTTAAAAGTAGAAACTAATCACGAAGTGATAATCCTTCAATCGCTATAAACTTACACTCAGCAAAAAGGATGACTTACGTGTATGAAGCGTAGCGGCTTTGTTGTGAACTGTGAGATGAAAAGTGAATGAAAAAGACGAATAATTTTTAGATTGGCTTTTGAGTTAGGTGAACCAAATAGAATACTACTAAATGTCATAACGCATACGTACCCAACTTCTTTTTTTTTTCCACTGGCTTCTCCCGTTCCCATCGCTATCTTTGACCTTGCTTGTATTGTCTCTAGTAAATTTTCGATACCGTTTTGAGTTGTATGTTCAGTGTCCGGTCTTGCATACCTTCATTATCCCCTAGCTGAGACCTTTATCTTTCACAAAACATAATTTTTACCCGGCTGTAAGTTTTCCCAAAAGTAAGATGCTCCAAGTATATCGAAAGAATAAAAAACGACAAGTAGAACAAGCTACCGACGAACTTTTCGGAAGGTACATTTTCCCGCTCTTTTGTATATCCCATAAAAGGAGTTCTTGATCAAGCCTCTCCCCAGTGTCTTTCCTTCGGACCTTGTAGAGAGGTAAGGTTGGGGGGAGCATTCCTTTGCTGAGGTCGACGGAATTTTGGCACTAGGGCTCATTGAATTTTGGAAAAGCGAAAATCGACAAGAATGTGAACTCAGGCTACATTTTGCAACTGGTAGACGTTTTTCAAGCAATAGATTGAATGTGTACGTGTTCGTGATAGGGGATATGGGGGAAATGTCACCGAGGGGGTAAAGGAGGAAAGCGAACTCACACTCTACGACGGTCAGTGTTCCGTATTTGCCGAATTGTTTAATCTCCCAAAAGCGTTGCCTTGGTTTTGTGTCTTTCCTTTGGCAATGCAAGTATCAACAAAGTAGGAAAGCCTGTTAGGATTTGACTTCACATTTGACGATAGTCAAACTTGAAGTCAAAGATGCTATCGTATTTGTCTTCGCCTTTGTCATTTAACAAAGGAACGCACAAAGCTTCTTCAGATTTGACTTCACATTTAACGCGCGTCAAATGTGAAGTCAAAGTTGTTACGAATTTGACTTGACCTTTACCATGGTCAAAGGCATAAGCAAATTGGTAAAGGATTTGACCGTACGTTTGACGTGTGTCAAAGGTAAAGTCAAAAGCGATTCCAGATTTGACTTAAGCTTTGCCAAAGATCAAATGTGCAGCAAATCCAATTTTTCGTCCCGTGATACGTGAAGTGGTTCACATACGTCACATACGTATGTGACGTAATAAATGGCTGACCATAGGTCTGTTATGATCAGCTATTGTGAAAACACCCAGTAAAGACCCCCTGCGAGGTGCTTCTAAAAGCAGAAAGACATGGGACAGGGTTGTCTCAGAGGGTTAATATGGAAGATGGAGGCTCCTGACAATAGACCAAATCGGCTGAACCAATGTACCCAATCCAAACCCCTTGGGAATGAAATGTTTTATTCCAGGTATTTCCTTATCATTTAAATCTGAATGCCACATTATCATGCAAGTACAACAGACAAAGAATCTTAACCCCGAGAGATTTGAATAAGTAGTTTGCAACCAATATAATAGACGCAGATGACAATGATGTAAAGTAAAATTGCCTTTGGACGAACAAAGAAGTTCATGAGAGATCTTTTGCCTTTGTCCACCAACATGGCGACGATGATGTAAGGTGAAAACCACCCATTTGGTATAACATTTGGTATATTAATTACTTTCTTGCAAAAGTTTAAAGAGAACCTCCAGTCCCGCTAATGAATGAATTTAAACCTAACAAAATAATGTTTGCAATCAAATTCGATCGACATTTTTCTCCAAAAAAGTGTTTTAATCGACAGAAATAAACTTTAAAATCACTAATTTTCTCTTTCAAATTTCCCGGGCGTCGCCATCTTGAATTGAATTGTGACGTGTTACGGTTGCCCTTACTGTTTTCATACAAAGAGATTTTGTTTTCAAAGAATAAGGCAACCACGACACGTCTCAATTATTCAACATGGCGGTGCCCGGGAAATTTGAAAACCAGTGACAAGCGTTTTTTAAAATTCATATATTATAGAAACAAACCATTCCAATAGAAAAAGTTCGAACACAATTGATTGTAAACATTATGTTCTGTGGTTTAAACTTATTTTCTTCTTTCAGTGGAGCTTTCCTTTAAAACTTAAACTTTTTTTACGTTGATGGAAACATACCTGATACCAGATTCTTACTCTTGGGTAATGGACTCGTGCTCATTGTAGTTCATTACACCCCCCATTTGAAGTACGGGTTTCCCCCTCCGTGTCCTCTACATTGCCAAATACATGCATTGATTGTGATCTCCAGGTTATTTTGCATTGGAAGTTCATTAAAAAGACAGTAGAATGAAATATCTCCGCAGCCTTTCACTGCATACTAATTCAGAGACCAAGTATCACTCCTGTATCAGTATACGTTATGGAAGTTTCCCTGAGAAATCGAGCCGCGAACAAATCACCCTTCAAAATCCGGAAGTTTGCCTACATTTTTGGGGTTTTTAAACTTTAATTGAGAGATCAAGAAACTAACTATTTTGCAATGAAAGCTCAAAAACTTTATGATAAAAATAACATTTATACAGGAGCGCATCAAGGGGAGCCTTACCTCCCATACTTGTCCTGGGAGTCATTTATTTCCCGAGTAGATTTATTTATAGAACGTCTCTCTTGGGAGATTCAGCACACCCTCTGTTGCAGAAGCCAATCAAAACACAGCTATCTCATGATAAAGGGAGATATAATACTTTTTGCGGGAAAAACATGTTCCAAAAAAATAATAATAATAATCGGAAAGGGAGAAAATCGAGCAAAGAGATCACCTCAAGGAATCTGGAAGTTTGCCTGATAAATATTTTTTGCAGTCTGTAAACTTTAAATGCACACTAATTAACAGATGAGGCAACTTCAAATTTCCTAGTTTTTCAGCTTCAAGAAGTTCTAACCTTCAAAAATTGCCTATTTTTAAAATCTTTTTCCCAAGGTCCCTCTGTGGAAAAATCTCACTATATAAACGGGTAAAAGACGTGTAATTGGTTCTGCGCCCCATTTGTAGGATTATTTTCACAGACAAATTCAAGTCCCTGAACTTACTATGCATACTAATCATCAGAACAGCCCTCTTTCCCTTCTCCCATAATGCAATACGTTTTGAGGGGTTTTTTTACATAAAAACAAGTCATTTGCTCTTGGGAATGTATCATGCTTCACTGGACTGGATATCCACGTTTGTTTTAACGCAAATAAGCCCCCCAAATTTAATGTATTATGGGATTGGCGAAAATAGCGAAGGAGCCATTTTACAGATATGGCTGAGTTACCTGACACCTATGAAACGGCGAGGCTGTCATTGACTTTGTTTTAATATGAACCCCTCTACTTTTCTTCCGTATATAAGGATTAGTTAGTATCATAAAAATATGATTTACCTTATCAAAGCAATGAAGTCTGTATCAATACATAGGCCAGATCACTAAACAAACGACAGTATAATTGTCTATTTCTGCTTTTCTAGTTATTTTGCTTCTGGAAATTTGGGCCCTACTACAAAAAAAAAAAAAAAAAAAAAAAAAAGGAAAAAAGAAAAGAAGATCCATATTTTAGACTAGACACTTTCCAACAATTTGCCATTTCTGTTATTCAAGGATTTTTTGCACCTTAGTTCAAAGAAAGATTCTAAAGGGTTAATCCTTTCGATGACTACTAATTGGCAAATCAGGCAACTTTGCCATAAGTTTTACTATTTTGGAAAAAAATGATCAAGAAGAAGAATGACTGTGACACATAGTAAATAGTCCTTTTAGAACGAAAAAGAGACTTTCTAGAGCCTGTCACTTGATGTCAATTGGGAACCTAGTATATGGAGCTAAAGAGGTATAATTGTCACAAGCTTAATGAAAAAAAAAAAAATACCTGAAAGGCAGACCCCAAAGACTTAAAGTTATAATTAAGTATTCAGGGCCAAAATAACATGGGTGCTTGATCCTCATTTATGGAAGTTGACCATTTTGCCAAGACCATGATTTCTGTTAAGTGATTAACTCATACTGCAGAGAAGCTTAATTAAGAGAATCAGTACGTTACTATTACTTGAATCTCTCGGTAAAATAAGTTTATAAATCGACTTTAGCAATATTTACATATTTCTTTTCTTCTTTACTGCTTGATCGCCACTGGGGAAAAATACATTCAGTTGCTTTCAACAAGCCATACCATCAAAGTAACGAAAATGACATGTTGACGTATCAGAGTCCAACAAGTAGTTTTCTCACGTTTTAGATGCCGTTTCTGAAAAACAAAATATAGAAAGAAACAAAAGAGATAGTGGGTTAAAAAGTCAATGGGGATATACTTCTGATTTCTAAATGAATAAAAAAAAAATATGGTTATCCACCGTTTATGCTTAGTTATAATAGCTGCAGCAACGATTCCTATTCAATTGTCACTGTGACATGTAGAATGTAAGCCCTCAATACGTAACATTATTTTACATACGTAACTCGAGATCAGAGATTTCCTCCCATTCGATAGTAAGATTTTAACAGGTACCTGCTGCAAGAGAGTAAGTGACTGACCCTTGAATGCAGACAATATTCATTTCAATGGCCATCCAAAGCAGTTTGTAAAGCAACTTCATTTGTGACCGAGTTTGAAATCAGATTATTAGTTCCTGTTCCTCTCGACAACTTGTCGATTAAAACCCTGTACATTGCATTGCTTCTCCGTAATTTAAATTATATTTGAACAGCACTTACCACTCTTTTCGAGTTAGTGTTGGCCAAATTCGAACGTGACATCATCGCCAATTAGCACAAATGGCAACCAGTATTTACTGCGGAATACTTCTTTGTCTCCCGAAGAGATTTCATATTATGGTGAAGAGTTAAACTGGCACTTTTTCCAAATTCGGAATTTCCATGTGCAGCAATAAGCACCTCTTTTAAGCACCTCAGTTTTCGTTGCATTCCTGCCAGTGAGAGGCGTAGTCTGCAGAAGTTCTCCAATCATCTCTACCTCTTTCGTTGCGCACGGTAACTGTTAAATTGGCTCGCCATTGTCATAAGCGACTTCCTTTAAACAAGGACCTCCCACTAGCAGGTCTTCACTCTTACTAGAGACGTCGCCAGGTGCACCGTCGATCACTTTTAAAGCGGTCAGCGAGGGAATAGTACGGATCCTAACGGAGTCACTCAATGCGGAAAAAGGTGCCAAGCAAAATGGTCCATCACGAACAAAGACTAAGTCATCATCGTGGAGCAAATCTGCAATGGGATTGACTAAGACATCATACAATGGCTGCAAACAGTTGACGGAGAGCCTCAAGGACGGAGGGATTTTGTGAACGGCTTCTCTAATGCAATGAGAGTCGCTGCGTTTTCGGTCAAGCAAGCGATTCTCACAGCGAACAAGAGACCCCACGCTAATATGTTCAAAAGTAGTTTTCATCAGTGATTTAGCACTTTCATTTTCTATTTCCTTTTGCCTAAAGTGTATCATGCTACCTTTTCTCAGCAGCCAGAAACTGATCCTGTTTCCTTCAAGTACTGTGAAAACTGCTTCTGAAGGTAGATATTCTGATAAAGCGATAGTTTCCTTTGTAGTAACTTCTGAGGAAGGTTTCCATCAATCCCATATTGCACCTTCAAAATATCTGACAAAGCCTGTGCACTTCCTTGCTCAGCGGCATGCAGAGCCTCATTAACCTCTCCATTCTTCAAAAGTTCTCTCCACAGAGTTGTGTACGCCTCTTGTTTTGTTTCACAAAAGCTTATTTTCCACGAATCTTCTGACAGAAGAAGTCACCTTGTTTCATCAAAATATTTTATGCTCAAGCGATAGTAATTAAGAGCTGTGCAGATGGAGCCAGAAAATTCATGGGCACAACCTAGCACGCGTTTCCCTGCCCTATTGGGTCCCCCGTTTCCTTAGCAATGCTAAGATGTTGTTTGTTAAAGAAACTAGCATTGTCAAGCTCACCCCCTGCGGAAATACGATTGCCACAGGCTTTTCCCTCCCCGGCCCTGTCACCAACTTCTCGCGCAATACTAAGACGTTCTTTATGGTACTCTATGCCAGACTGGCATAGCCATTGCCGAGATTCCCATAAGCTTTTCCCTCCCCGGCCCTATCACCTACTTCTTTTGCAATATTAAGAGGTTGTTTGTGGTACTGTATGGCTTGCTTAAAATCGCCCAGGCTGTAATAGGCATTTCCGAGATTGCCATAGGCTTTTCCCTCCCCGGCCTTATCCCCTACTTCTTTCGCAATGCTAAGATCTTGTTTATGGTACTCTATGGCTTGCTTAAAATCGCCTATACTGTCAAAGGCATTGCCGAGATGACAATAGGCTCTTCCCTCACCGGCCCTATCCCCCCCTACTTCTTTTGCAATGCTGAGATGTTTTTTTAATGGTAATCTATGGCTTTCTTCAAATTGCCCATACTATCATAGTCATTTCCTAGATTGCCATAGGCCTCTCCCTCCCAGGCCCTTTCCTCAACTTCTTTCGCAATACTAAGACACTCTTTGTGGTACTTTATGGCTTGCTTAAAATTGCCAATGCTGTCATGGGCATTTCCGAGATTGCCATAGGCTCTTCCTTCTCCATCCTATCACCTACTTCTTTCGCAATACTAAGACCTTGTTTGTGGTACTCCAAGGCCTGCCTATAATTGCCCATATTGTGACATGCATTGCCAAGAGTGCTAAAAGCTTTTCCCTCCCCGGTCTTATCACCTACTTCTTTCGCAACACTGAGCTGTTTTTCGCAGTATTCTATGGCTTGCCTATAATTGCCTATACAGTCATAGTCAATGGCGAGATTGCCATAGGCTCTTCCCTCTCCGGCCCTATCCCTTGCTTCTTTTGCAATACTAAGCTGTTGTTCGTGGTACTCTATGATTTGTTGCCCATTCCGTTATAGGCAATGCCGAGATCGCCATAGACACACCCTTCCAAAACCCGAAACCCTATGTCCTTAAAAATGCGTAATGCTTCTGTGTAATTCCTTATGGCCAGTTTAAAATCGCTAATGCCATAAAAATAGTCGCCCAGATTCCAACAAGCTAGACCGTCCATTGCTCTGTGTCCCTCTATATTCGCAATGATAAGCCCTTTCATATTCTGTTCCAAAACATCCAACTTTCTATCCACCATCCTTGATAATCAGAATTAGGAAAGTATTCTTCGAAAGCAGTGGCGCACCTAAAAGAAAAATAGACAGCCAAACACTGCATTTACCTACTGTTTTCACAAAGTCTGTTGTGTTGAAACAATCATAGACTAACAATTTTTAATACCGCTTATCATTACTATGGATCACTAAGCAATTTCAGGATCTATAGAGTGTTTGTTTTTAGCAATCATTGGAATAATTTAACTGAATTTCCATGACCTATTAAAGTTTCAACAAAATGCATAGTTGCTGGTTCAACAACTGTCCTATCCGTAAAAAAAAAGTTAATTTGATTCTATGACGTATTCTTTTAATTTCATTGCGTCTGCCTCAGCTTTTATTATTATGTGAGCAGCCCATGTTCCTTTCATACACATAATTGTTAAAATATTCTAGCACCTGAAAAATTCAGGTGGCTCCAAGAAGATTCAAAGCCATGACCTCTGCAATACCGATGCGATGGCCTACCAACTGAGCTACGAAGCCATATAAGAGACAATTGCTGAAAGGGCTACTATGATCAAAAAATGCACTTCCCTTTTTCCTTCAGATTTTAAAAGCGTGTTTGCTTGACACCTGACTGGCCAAAGTGTGAGCTTTCAATTTTATCCACAGGCTGTTTGCTTTGAGTGCAAGTTTTGGATTTCATGGTCCGCCATTACTCACGTTCAAGACTGACCAATTGGACCTCAGAGGGGTGGATCGAGAATAAGATGACGACAAAGACTGACCAGCTTGAAATAGGCCTTATTCACGATAGCTGTCATGTTGGTTTTCAAATTGTCATGCAAATTAGTCATGTGCTATGCTGGGGGGCAAACACTGGAAAAAAGGCAAATAGCGAAAAATCGGCTCGTCGAAATATTGAAATATTATTGCTAGAAGTACATTTTAGAATTTATAATTAAGTATCTTTTATATTAATTTTATATCTTTTGATTGCCTTTGACAGTTTGAGTTTCCACTTCGTTATCTGCTCATTTTTCAAAAAAGTTGAAATCAAATTATTTTACTACTTGGTGATAAACATTCAATGAACGTGAAACAAATCATCTATGTGGCTAAGATGTTCGTTATAACCTCTCGAACTTATGTTGTTTGCCCCCTCAGAAGTGTGTAGCAAATTTACATGATAATAGCAAATCGAACATGGTGGCCATCGTGCCATCGCGGTGTGTCTGAACGCAGTTTATGATTTATGCAAAACACGAGTTTTAACGTCTGAAAGCTCGAAACTCCCGTGCTGCATATTAATTTAGGCGCGTGCACACGCATGCCGGTTTAAACTTGTGAGTCTTTGACGTCATTTTATCTTCGATCCAGCTCTCTCACGATTTTTATAGTTAGTAATAGCGGACCATTCATTAGGAATATTTCACTGAAAATAAACAGGTGTCTTTTTGATATGAAGGCTTAAAATGTTGGTCACTCTGTGACAGAGTTTTTAAACTTAAAGCAAAAATAGTCGCCTTAAATCGCCTGATACTTTGGGCAATTTTTTTGTTATGTCGCCGTAAGTCGCTTTAAGTCGCCTTAACTTATCTTTCAACAGATTTATTTTAAGTTTACCTGAGCCTGAGCCTCAATGAATTCAAGCGAGTGAATCGAAATCGTCAACACGTTTTTGACCGTGACGGATAAAGCACTTCTTCACACCAAAAATCCGATTTTCATATTAATATATTGTTATGGTTATAACTTGAGACTGCGAAAACTGGTATCATCATTTCATTGAAATATGCGGAAATCATCAAAGAATTGAACAAGTCAAAGGAAAAGTGTTATTCGGAGTTGTGCTTTACGAATATCTTTCTTGCAAGTGGAACCTATATTTCTTAATTTTCTCTCAAATCTCTAAATTGATCAGTAAGATCAAATTCCTGGTCAAGCTTTTCTTTCTCTCTTAACCTTCTTTAATTTAAAAACTGTACTACTGTTTGGGTTACCCTCATCTTCATTATTGTGATACATAAATTTAGCCAATCCTAAAAGCGGAGCTCGAGGGTTATTTATTCTTACTGGCCTTACTTAAAGAACCTTACTCACCCACTTTACATTGCGCGCCCTCATTAATTCAGTCACCATTTTCAAGGGCCCCGAAACTCTGAATTCTAGGACTGTCTAAAGTAATTTGCTTCCATTGTTTTCGCCAAGAGGGAAAAAAATATAAATGTGCGCTTTTTGATTGGTTAATTTGATTTGATCAAATTCCAATGATGGATTAGATGTAGCCTTGTGATGAGAACATTCCAGAAATGTCATTGTTGACTTCTATTGAATTTTGCTTCATATGTGTAACAATAAATAGAGCAAAGTTTCTAGAACCTCTTCATTAATAAGGATATGTTACCAGGATCTCGATCTAGTGTGATAGACTCACTTTTTGTAATGCTCTGACACGTTGTATAACTGCATAGCTCTGGTTCACGGTTTAACCTCTTCTCTTTCAGAAGTGATTAGACTGTTGGGTACTCATGATTTAAAATTTGTTGTCGTATGTAATCCTCCATTTGCAAAACTGAAGTCCTCTCATACTCGATGCAACTGTGCAAATTATGTGTGAGGCAGTTCAACGCGGGTAAAGATAAAATGACAGTTATCCAAAAAGTTCCGTATTGTTGCATTGCTCCGAACAACTAATGGCATTTTGTCCCGTGAGGTTCAAGACGTTACGGAATTCTCAGTTATGGTTTAATTCTTCTCTTAATTCTCACTCGGCTTTTAGTTCATGACAGTCACCCTCGATTTGGAATCTTTCCGTATGAAAAAAAAAAACTGAAACTTGCTCTAATTGGGAAAAATTGAACATAAAGTGATTTAGCTTACTTTCTCGGTGTCCATTGTCGAAAAGGATAGATGGCAGTATGCTATATGTTGACTTCTTTTGATCGAGCAACAAAGCAATACTTAATGATTTACCAGACCCAGCAGGCAAAATTCCCGGGGGAGGTACTTTAGGAATTTCTGGGTGGGGATGTGCCGCTGGGACCCTGGAACCCTTGGCCTATACCAGAGCTAGTTTCAGCTGGATCTTGCTACCCTATACTAGAGTAGACGCCCCAAATCACTCCTATCCTAGAGTAGCTTTTTTTCAGAAACTGAGGTCACTAGCACAGTCTAAAGTAAAGCCAAAACAAAACCTTATACAACAATTGCTTCTGTCTTAAAAAAGGATTTATTTATACTTGTCCAGTTTTTTTTTCCATCAAGTCCTAAATTTCAGGTTAACCTAATTGAATAAAGAACCGTCACGAGTGTTGCTTTTTGGGTGCAACAGCAAAAAAACCCGACTTCCTAAATAACCTATACGGGTACAACCGAAACAACAATGTATTTTACACACAAACTCTAACAGTTCTATATTACAACGGTGCAATGTTTTCATTTCAGATATTCAAAACAACTTCTATACACAAGCATAAACCTTTCACAACATAGTCGTTTAAAAAATTCCTTGTAAAGATCGGACTAAAACGTTATTCAGTATTGTATGAAATAACCGTTCGTGTCCTCCCCGATCTCCGTGGGCTATCTGCACTTGACTGCTGTGGGGTCACTACTGTTCTTGCAATTCCTTCATCAAAAGCAAACTGACTGGCCATTCGTTCAACAGATGTTCTGGTTCGCGTGACCCGGGTTGGTCGAGGTTGCAACCTTATAGCAGCAGCGGACTCTATTTCCGTCAGCTCTTCTTCGGGGATAGTTAGTATTCCCTCCTCCGTTATTGACATGTTCGTGTGCGAGATGATATCAGAGAATGGGAATTCATGTATGTCTAACAACGATGGCTTGTACTTCCCGCGTACGACGCTGCCGTCTCTAGTGACTTCGCTGTAAACATGGAAATAACAAATGATGGACTGCTTCTTGGAATCGTCGTAATTAACTGGTCTCTTATAATCAACACGACCATGATTACCATTCAAAACCATGGGAATAAGATTACCCAGGACAAATGCCATTTTCTCGCGATCAAGTACAGCATAGTGGTTAAAAAGACAGACTGGATTGCCACTAGATGATGATGCAAGACCCTCCGTTCTTTGGTATTGCTGGCGTTGACGCACCCTTTCCAGTCTAACAAAAGACCAAAAAAGATAAAAAGATATCACGAATTAGCCAATTTTTTGTCTTTGCGCTTGTAATCACTTGCATATATAGCAAAAGCAACGAATTATATAATAAAGCTATTTAGTTTGCAGTCTGATTAAAATCACGTGGACGACGGGATGGACGTGACGGACGCAATTTTTGAAATCAGAGTGGACTGATGGATGGTATGTACGGATGGCAAAAAGTGAAAATAATCTGAATTTTGCAACGAACGAAGAACAGGTAAACGAGCAAACGATCATATGAATTTATTTTTGTTAAGTGGAATACCTTGCTAAAATAAAGAAAACAAGATTTACTGACCTTTCGTGTGACAACTGTGGATCTTGGTTCAGCAGTGAAACTAAAGTTGCCTTGTAGATTTCAGTTCCACGGGAGGGGATTGTGACTCTGGGTTCTTTCCTTGTATTACTTTGTCCATCAGCATCACAATTCAGCATCTCCACAGCGTCAAGTAGTGGTGTCATACCAGCATCTTGAGCTTCAATCCCTCTTAAGTCATCTGTGAACATACGATAGGCATGAAATTAAAGTTTAAGGTTATGGGCTTCTTTTCTAAAGATACTTTGACAAATGCAAAAATGTGTTACATCTAGTTCGTGCAAAATCTGACCTGAAAAACATTGCCCTCCAGCAGTGACATCTTCCTCGTCACTGCCACCAGATGATTGCACCGATGATTGGGTGCCCTCTTGCAGATCGCCGAACCTATTTCCTGGATATTGAAATGGGCGATAAAACCAACTGTTATCTCCACCACCACTATCGTTATTATGGTCATCATCGTCATCCCTGCTGTCTCCTTTGGAGCCTCTTGCATCGTCGTCTGGAGCCATTCCAACATATCTCGCCAATCTTCTCGCCTCATACATTCCTTCCTTCCACGCATCCACTTCAGAACCCGCCAAAGGATAATCAGACAAGTTTGCCTTCTCATAACCATCCTCATACTGTCGGTTCCAGATACTTTCTTGCTTTGGATGAGGCTTAGCAAAGTCGGGAGCATTTGGATTAGTTCTAATTTCCTCTAATCGAATCATGTGAGAGATATTTCTGCGGAGATCACCAAAGCAATAGTTGTGATGGTTTCCAACCCATTGCCCGTTTTTACTCCAAAAATCCTCCAAAACGTCCGAACCACTCAGCTCAAGACAACTAACCGGAAAGTTGTCTCTTATATAGAAGATGAGAATGACAGCGAACTGGCATGAAATCACAATGTCCTGGTATGTTTCCCTTGTGATAAAGTTTTGTTTCAGTGACAGCTGTTCACCACGATGAATGTAGTTATGCCATATCGCCAGAAAATGGGTGGCAGAAAATCTCTACATACAGCCATACCACATGGAGGTAGATCTTAGTACCTAGTAGGGATGGGTTTCTTGGGTGGCCTTCGACAAGGCCTTCCAACAACATCTGCAGACAGTTGCGGACCTGTAGAAATGTAAGTTTCTGAGCCGATCACCAGTTCTGCCTGTCACTCCTCTGGACGTCGCTTAGTCCAAGACCATGATCTGGAATAGGGAACATTTCGTGTACCAACTGCAAGTGATTCATGTGGACAAAATAATCCCCCAACATCGATACACGCGAAGCATGGTCAAGTGGATTAAGAAGCTTCTTGTGGTTATGTATGTAGTCCTGATCACATGCATCTCTGATGTTATACCCCTTCTCTGTCTCAACCTTCCCGCAGGAAAGAACAAAACCAAGTTCCATAGGAACGGGGCGATACCTGCTTCCAACGTTACTTGTCCCAAGCTGGATCATAAGCTTCCTGCGTCTTGAATCACCGTCTGAACTGTGTCCAATCAAGGGGCCGACAATATCATGAAGTTCCTTTTCGTAAAGGCGCTCAACTGTCTGCCATTGTCTGAACACAAATTCATGATCAAACCTATTACACGTAGAAATGATGAGAACAGGAGAACAGGAATTCGAGGAAGTCTGGGGTGCAGGGGATTCAGGATGATTGCCCGAGAAAATGCACCAATCTTGTACTCGTTGAATGCATTGACGATTGTGCTGTACGCTTGTTCGCCATTCCCAACAACGACAGTGAAATAGTCGAGGCATTTATGATCTACTCCGGTGACTCCACAGAATCCCAGTAGCTCATCAGTACGCTCGCTGTAACTGATTTTTCCCAGTATGGCGGTCTCGTCTTCTGCTGCCAAGACAGGAACGTGTTTGACACCTACATTACTCATAGCTTCTAAATACAGTTTGCCAAGTACCTTAAAGTTGTTCTCTACAAGACCACCGTCCAGATGTACTAGGTGTTGGTTTCGCCACAGATAGTTGGAATGAATTTCTGGCCCACAGAGGTTGATGGCTACAAATGTCCAAATTCTTGGCCCGCCCCAAAGTAGCAGAACCTCTAGAAACAGCTTAAAAGAGGACCGGTAACGGCGCCCGTTCTTTTCAACATGAAAGTTTCTTGCAACAGTTTGCAGTACACCGACAAGGGTGTTTCTATCCTTCAAATAGCCGTTTTCTGCTGCCTTGTCAAGATTGTGGCAAATGGCTTTCATCGAGCCACGTCTTGCGAACTCGGCCAATTTTTCATCTAAAGAACGCTTTCGCATTCTCAGCCTTAAATTCTTGGACTTGAGAAAAAACAACTGAGATTCTGTATCTTCCAGCTTTTCCTTCTGTTCTTTTAATTTCTGTTGCATCTCATATGTGGAAAGGAAGTCATTTCGAATTTTGGAGCTGTTTCTATTACCATCTGAACCAATTCTTTGACTTCGCAATAAAAGGCGTTTCTTGAAAGACGGAAGTTTGGGCACACCCTCACAAGCAGAGCACATATCATTTTTAAACGTCCCCATGTCTGCACAGCGTAAACATTCAGAACTTCGAAATGTCCCCGTTATTTCTTTGGAGCTTTCCTTACAAATTCTAACAAATCTGTAATGTGGCTCTGGATACCAGGAAATTTTACTATTGTCTTCACCTGGCTTTGTATCATTAATAAGCACTTTGGTATTAACAGTCACCTTTTTATCGCCGACATTATACTCGTAACGTTCAAAAAAGAATCCATGACAAAGTTGCTTACCAGGACCTTTTGTGTTAGATCATTTGCTCTCATCTTGTGTGCGAGCTGATTTATGGAAAAATGAGGCAATGTCAGCCACTGAGCCAATGCAGGAGGCCTTCTGCTGATGACCACGGCCTTCCACATGCTGTTTCAAATTGAAGAGAAGGGATCTTTGAGAAATAGCAAATGATGTATTGCAGGAACGGCACAAAACCTCCTCCCCTTGAAAGTGAAAAGCTTTGGGAAATTTGCATTGAATCTGATTTCGAAGATCTTGAATTTCTTTCGGTATTTCTGAACTTCTGGACCGGCTAATGGCTGTATTTAACTTGTGTTTTGAGGTTGTAATCTGCAGCTTTAACAAACTCAGATCCTGGTTCGCTTGTCCTACAACGACTTCAGATGAGCACACATTGCATTCTGCAAAAAGCTTCCCTTGTCTTCTTTTAATATTAAAAGCTACGCCTGGTTCCATCTTTGCAAGTTCATTTGCTCTTAACTGCTGACTTTTCAGTTCGGTATCTACGTCTACCACTTCCACTACCTCTACACGTTCTTCAGGAATACCATGGGGAGTTGACGGCCTTGCACTGGTGTTTTCTGCCGGAAAACTATCCTCTAGATAGAGCGACACTGAAGTTGAAACTGAGTCTGGTTTGCTAACGATGCTTTTTACTAGCCCTTTTCCATCACAGGACAAATCGTTTTCTAACTCTTCTTGTATTGGTTCCAGCCTCGGTTTTTTTGCTGGCATTGTTTCCTCTTCGCTTGTAATTACCTCGTGTTCGACTGGTCTGTGGCCACAGTACTTACACAAAATACTTACAGTACCAGTAGTTTCATACTCATCACACTCTTCACATTTCAAACAATTCCCACGCAATACGCCTCTCTTGTCCTTTCCCATTGTAGGCTTTTTTCTTGCCTGCTATTGCCAGCCGATCCTGTGACATACCAAGTACGGCTTATATTAGCCTAGATTTTTTCAATTTACATGACAATTTATACTGATGTTTTGCGTGCGACTAATTGTAATGGAGTACCACCTTTAAATCTTTTAACGCAGGTACAAATAAACTGGATTATTTGGTCCAGGACGTAAAACTTTCAATTTTTTTTTCGTT
>NC_090893.1:26743672-26761172 GCF_036669925.1 Montipora capricornis
AAAAATCGGGCCACGAGGTTTTTTTTTTTTGTTGAGATATGTGCAACTAAAGACAACATAAAGGATGTTATTATAGGGCTTTCCTGTTCCCACGGTGACTTGTTACGTCACAATAATGAGTGCATCTTGTTCAAGCATAATTGGTGTTTTTATGGTACCATAACATTGCTAATACGTGATACAGCATTGTAGTGCCAATTATTAGTTCTAATAAGAGCGTTACTTGAAAGCTTTGAAACTGGTTTTAGCCACCTTAAGTGACGTTAAAGAAACACCTGTCATGAAATTAGCCTACTGTTTATTTGGCGCCCAAATCACGTAGTCGTTCCTAACAAGAACGTGGATCCTCTATCGAGTTCTGAAAAGTCAGTTTCCTTCTCCTCCTCGTCAGATCTGCTGTCATATTCAGTCACCTCATCGTCAGCATTGTCTGCCCGGAAGCTGAAATCCTGGGGTCATAGAGTTTTCTGGAGTCCGGTTACATTGAAGGTAAAGGATGTGTTACAGCGGTTATCAGTTACACGCGCCCCTCAACGACTTTTCATATCTCGAACGTAAAATTAGGTGGACGTCAACCAAACATTTCCGTGACGATACTCCTGTTCTCTTTAGGGAGGTTGAAATTGTCATGGAAACCTTTGATTGACGTCCACCTAAATTTTATTATCTAATATGAAAAAAAAAAATCGTTGAGGGGTGCGTGTTACTGATAATGGCATTAATCTAGTCTAGTTCTAAGGTCATGCAGAAAAAAAGTTGAAACAGACTGCCAAGTTCATTTCCGCGATCCGCACTTCAAAACAAAGAAAATCCATAATCTACGCTGAAATAATAAAAAAGCTCATGTTGCATTTATTACATTAAACTAATTGGCAAAATTCAACTAAAACCTCTACCAAAGAAACACAGTGCTGACACAAACATCCTACATCCTTTTTAGACGAGAAGGCAGCTGCACGCAAAAATTAGTTACCACAATCGATCAAGCTGGACGATTTTCTCGGCCAACGTACATGCGTCTCCCTGCGTCCCATCTGGGATTGTCCTTGCAAAGTTTAGGTTCATATCTCCATTGCTCTCCAAAAACACGATAATCAAACTTTGTAGTTCCACAGTGAGATGCGAAATCAGGAAACCGGCTCTCCTCTTTCCTGCCATCGTTCGCGTTTGACCCAAAATATCGCATCTTCTCTTCGTAAGTACCGTGTATCCCTAAATACGAATCACAAACGTTTGTCACGTTGTTAAACTTTGGATTAAATGAGGCTGGCGGATGGTGATACAACCTTGAGTCGTGGATAAACTGTTTTGTTGGAATGCCATTTAACCATAAGCCAATCTGCTGATCGGCGTGCGGATGACATAGCATTGTACTTTTATTTTGTGATAAGAATTTAGAAATGATATCCGGCGTGAATATCATGAATGATTCATCTATAAATGTTATGCCTGATTCGCAATGAAAATGTCCCCAGATGAGATTTTCTTTTGGTCGCATTGGCAGTTCAGCAAGAAGTCTCTTTAGACAAAGGAAGTAATCATCGTCTAGTCTAAGAAGGTATTGAAAGTCAAACTTCGCGTAAGCCCATTTAATTTGGTGGAGAAAGCGCAGTCCGAACTCCCAACCCAGCAACGGCTGTAGTTCTATATCCTTGTACTGATTTCTTTCTTGTAAAAGAACATCGCGCTTTGCATTGTCCGGAATAAAGCCGTGGGTAACGAAGAAACATTTAACCTGATAGAAAAAAAATAGAAATGTCAGCAACAACAGCGGTGGTGGGGAGGTTAAGATGCTGGAAGACTAGCCTAACCGGCAATGGTCAGTTTTTACCATGCAACCACGACGCTGATTTTTACCGAACATGGCTGGTGTTAACAACGCCAATTTGATATGGTACTTTATGTTACTTGGCGATCAAAAAAAACAAAAAAACGAAGCAGATAAATGAGATTACAAGGAAGATAGAAGTAGAGAACCAAAGGAAAACGAATTCAGAAAAACACGGCACTTACAAGATCTGTAAACAACCACAGCCAAAAAAACACAGAGAACAATACGAGCCTCACAAAGGTGTTAACCAAGTACAAGAGAAAATGAGGGGACAGAGAAGGAGGCTCCCGGTCCAGCCCTTGGGATATGTCATGTCCACGAAAGTTATTTTTAGACGAGCGGAAGCCTTCCGAGACGTCCGCATGCAGGCCAACCTCTGTCCGATGTTTGAAAGAAAATATATATTCATCAGCCTTTCACGTGCGCCATCATTTTCTCTTTTCACTAAGAACCTGAGAGCGAGGCAAGACTGCATGCGGACGTCTCAGAAGACAGACTTCCGCTAGAACAAAGACTTCCGCTCGTCTAAAAATAACTTTCGTGGACATAACATATCCCGGCCAACGCCTTGAGCCTCCCTCTCTGTCCCCTCATTTTCTCTTGCCAAGTACTGTTATAAAGGTAGACCAAAAACAAAGAAGGATTTGTTTAATTATGGACTAGGAAAACCTTGTAGGGCAAACCAAGAAAGGAGAAAACAAACGAACACTAATTACACGGAAAACACGGGAATTCGTGGCTACAGAGCGGCTACACAGCGGCCCGGCGCAATAAACTAACTTAATGTAGGTGTTGACTGATCAAATTCTGCCAGTAGCGCAAATTCGAAATAGAGGAGCACCGAAGGTTTGTCTGGAGTTTTCAGATTTGAAAAAGTATAAGTGTGTGAAAGTTGACATCTTTTTTATTCTGAAAATTCCTTGTCGCTCTCTAGGAAGCAAAGTTTAGTGACAGGCCGTATCAACGTCGTTAGGCTTGTGCGAACTCTTGCTGACCTGGGAAATCCGTCTTTTCCCCTAAAAACTTCTTCCACCCTCCCAAGGGGCCATTTCCCGCGATACAAAATTTTCGTCCACGATCAATACCAGATCTCCGATGGCTAGGAAACCTCGAGGCTTTAACCACTCACTCTTTTCGTGCTGAGTTAGCAAATATTTCTTTTACTATCGTTTCCAAAATATATCGGAGAATTACTGGACTTGGCGCCAGCAACGTCTCCTGTACATATCTTCCTTTGAGAAGGCACCCAGCGGCAAATTAGGGTTAGGTTTCAGCAGTGGCAAATGATTTTGTGTAATCGGCTTCAGATCTCTGGGGTGGCTACTTACCGCAGTCAGTGGCCTGCTGTTGAGAATTCCTTGAGCTGTGGTCATCAGGGTCCTGAGGGATTCAGCAGACTCGATTTGTTCGCCCAGCAAGGCTGATCTGATTACGCGTTCCCAAACACCGCCCATCTATGAATCCATCTTTGATTCCAGCTCGTTAGGGATTCGCAGATTTCTCTTTGTCCAGCTCTAAAATTAGTGCCGTTATCACTATGGATTGTATCCAGATTTCCCCTGAGATTTGTAAACCGGCGCAGAGCATTGATGAGGTCATCTGTAACAAGGGAGTTGGCAATTTCAATGTAAGCTGCTCTCATCATTAAACATGTAAACAGGCATCCGCAACGCTTCTTGTTTGAACGCCCTTGGCGGAAATAAGCGGTCCAATGTAGTCTACTCCAACTTGTGTAAAAAGCGGGTTCCCTGGTAGCACTCTCTCTTTGGTAGGTAAGTGAGCCATTAACTGTTTGCCTTTGGCAGCTCCAAGTTTCTTGCAAATGAAGCAATCGCCGATGATTCTGCGGACGTACTGCTCAAAGTCCCTTCATAATCCAGTATAGTTGGCGTAGACTGGCTAGGACGTATTCTTGTCCAAGATGACCAGCTCGTTGGTGATGCTGAAGAATGATTAATTCTGTAACGTGATGGCGGTAAGGCAGCATTACTGGATGCTTGGTCTTGTACTCAACTGGTGCATTTTCTTATTTTCTTTCAACTCGTATAATTCCATCACTAATAACGGGTGAATTTTATGTATAGATTTTGGTGTTTTCAAATTCTCCAGTTCAGAGGTCATTTGGCGTAGGGATTGTGACTGATCTAATCGCTGCAAGATCTTTACAACGTCTGAGAAGGAATTTCTTTGCACGTGCTTAAATATTACCTTTTCTTCAGTTTTCACTTCCTTAACAAACTTCGAGCCACGATTTGAATCACAGAGGCCCATCTGTAGATTTCCGTAGTTTTTTTTTTTGTTAGCGCCAAACAGCAATGTTGCAGGTCATCTTTACCCTCTGGATTTTCATCTCTTAATTCTTGTTAACAAAGAGTAGGATCGAGATGCCAAGATTTTTCTCTCTGTGTTAAGAACTGAGGGCCATTAAACCATCTGTTGATAACATTCATTACATCAATTGAGAGACCTTTACTGGCGTCGTCTCCTGGGTTCAGCTAGGAATCAAAGTGTCTCTGTTGTGGTTTAATTTGATTTTTGGTTGAAATTTTCTCAAACCGGTTTATTTCTTTCAAACCAGTTTGTTTTTTTCAAACCAGTTCATAAGCTCACAAAGAGGTTAATAACCCTTTGGCTGACTTCAGCAAAGTTCTGTTTCACCCAGTGTTCTGTCTCTGTCGCCCTCTATATGAAACTCTGTTGTGTGCAAACAAGAGATCTTCATGAAGCTGACTCTTAGAAAAACCCACCTTGTTGTCACAAGTAATGATTTTTTTGTTCGAATTCACCGTCCACTTTTTTCGCTTGATGATCTGTACCTCTGATTTTGTCATGATCTTCTCGATTTCATCGCTCATAGAAATTTTCGTCTACGAATAAAGTAATTTCAGATTTACTTGTCTTTTGCTGTTCTTTAAGGTTGTCCAGCGCAGAAAGAAATTCCATTTTGTCTACACAATTTGTAGTGGAATCGTCACAGTTAATTTTGAAGCCATAGTTCGTAGGAGATTGTAATGAAAAGTAAGCACTGTTCACTTTTTATGAATATTCTGACATGACTCCTGGGATTTCAGGACAAATAAGCCATTGTCGAAATATTAAATATTCAGCTTGATAGTGAGGCAGTGAGGACAAAAACAACAGAAACATGTTGGAATGAATGTAAGAAATATTTGCATACTCATCCACTTTGCTTTGTCTTTGTCCTCAAAACGTCTCTTTCAAGCTGAATTTTAATATATCGAAAGGGGCCTATTATGGTCTTTTTCAATCCAAAAATAACAATGAAGTATAGTACATCGCAGGCTATTTTTTTGCATTTGCCTGCATATGATTATGCAAATGATTACGAATGTTATCCGAGGAAAGAGTGGGACGCAATAACAATTATTTGCATTAACATTTATGGGTGGGATTTCTAACCAGTTCACGGTGGCTCAGTGGAGAAAGCTCTGTGATGGTAATCGGACTATACATCAAGGGCAGTGGTTCGAACTCTGGCAGAAAGGTAAGACTTGCTGTAAAAGAAAAATTCTAAGTAGGATTTGTAGACAGGGTGTGGCAGTAGTAGTACTTGGGGTATGGTTAATGTACATATGAATGGAAATCGGAGTGAGGATAATCGGAAAGGAAGGGAAAGGTGAAAGGGAAAAGAAAAGATCAATTTACCAGTGATGTTTTGTTTTCATACCCCCAAAAAAGCCATGCCCCTATTTTTAAACCACACCCCAAGAGATAAAAATCCCTTTTCAGACAGTTGATAAATAAGCTGATTTGAGCTGGTTAAAAAAAAATCAACAAAGAGCAAAACTAAACCACAACATCTCCACTGGCGGGATGTCGAATTCTCGTGAATGATGGCCAGCCTGTTGGAAACAAATGTGTGAAACCTCTCTGACGTCTTTCGGATATACGGGAGAACCCAAATGGAATCCCTGCAAAGTATCGATCGTGTTGCCGCGACGACACATTCTACCTTGAGGGTTTTGTTCAACTGTACGGCAAGTATTTTGGCCAAAAATTCCAAACTGGCAACAGTCATAGACCCTGTGTGGGCTAGGCGAGTTTTTCCCATGAGAAACGGGCAATGGATGCTGTCCTTTGTATCCACCATTCTGAGGTAGGAAACTGCTCCATAAGCAATCTGAGAAGCGTCGGAGAAGTTATGCAGCTCAGAATATTTCAGTTCTTCAAAGTTTATCGGTTTAACGCATCTGTTTACTGTAATTCCGGAAAGACTGAGCAACTTTTCCTTCAAATTTCCCCATCTTTCTCTCTCGACGTCGCCAATTGGGTCATCTCATCCAAGTATCTCTCTACATAGATCTTGAAGCAGTTTCTTTGCAGGCAGGACAACTGGCGGCAGGAATCCAAGCGGACCATGTACAATACAACACAATACATACTTATTTGACCGCTCCCCATAGGGGCTTTTCAGGGCCAATGAAACACAATCAACGAAACAACAGAACACAACAACTACAACTGTTAAGAATCTCGACTGGCCGGAGGCAAACCAGTTGGCTATTTACAAGTGCAGCTAGGAAGTTGAACCAGGGACTACCAGGAACAAATTCAACGAGCGGTCAGAGTAGGTCTTGAACCCGGGATCTCCGAATCTCAAGGCAAGCGCCCTAACCACTGGACCGCACTGTGTCCTCCGGAACTTACGAGGGAAATTATGCAATCTGAGTTGTGGGCTTGTCCTTGGGAACCTCGTCCAACATAAACTTGTCCCTTCCATATCCCACTTAAGGACGTTCCCGCGAAAATTTTTCAACATTGATTTTTTTCTGAAACTTTTACCACTGTAAGATGATGAGTTAGTTATGTCAGAAATGTAAAAAAAATGGGGGGTCACCGACTTCCTTTTGGAGAGAACATGCCCAGAAAAACACCCAAAATGTGACAAAATCGGGCTTCGTTAGCGAATAAGGCCAGTGTCTGTAAACCCAAATATATTGCAATTAAATCTTTGAAGTGAAATCTTCTCTGCTATATATTGTTTAAGTGGACTTATAAAGTGAATTTAGTCAACTGGTGAGGTTCCTTAAAGATCAAGTTCGCATTTAGCGACCACAGTTTCACGCGCCTTGCAGCCGCAAGATGGCAGGATTTGATGTCCCGTGAGCAGAAATCTTGAATTTTTTTTAACTTCCCACATTGACTTTTTGTTCATTTTTGGACAACGTGGAGATAATTGTAAATAAAATCCGTTTCTGGAAAGAAAAATAGGGGTCACCGAACGTCCAAGACCGTTAAATCCAGGCAAAGCTATAGCAATGGCCTTTTGCCCTATCATTTCTCATTTTATTACTTAGCGCGCGCGCTCGTGTATGACGTGGCGTGTGCATTTGCGTGCGCAGTAAGGATGCGCTGAAACAATTGGCGCGAACGTCCTTAAGTCCCAACGCTCGCTGAATTGGTAGAGCGTTTTTCACCAAATCGAGGTTCAAATAGGACTGAGCTCTCTCCTCTTCAGGGATGGACTGATGGACTTCTGGTCTGTTGCACTGCCACTTGATGAACCTAAAACTGCACTTAGCAAGAAGATAGCATCGATCATTAACAAGACCAACAGGTAGTTCTGACGATTTAATCGATTTGAATCAGTCATCAAAGCAGAAGTTAATTTTAACAGTCTTAATAATTTCTTCGGGAAATTAGTCTTTGTTGTCTTCTGTTGTTTTTCTTAAAGCAAAACTGGAACAACTGGGGAGGATGTGACGTCAAAGAGGTGTACCTGGAATTTGGTGTACGTCACTGTTCGGTCACCATAAAAATCTAAAGGCATCTCGGCCAGCCGGTCGTACTCTGATTTGGTGAAAAGTTTCTACATCTGCCGCCAATGCAACTGGATTTTCGCGGGATCTTGTCAGGACACCTACGGATGGTGCGGGTAGTTACCACAGTGGCCTTCCTTCAACTTAAGCTCATCATCTGGTATCTGCTTTGTGCCTTCAAAAAGGTTGCTGTCTCGCAGGAGCCGTTTCATTTGTCAACGGTCCATAGTGTTGGGATTTCAATCATGTCAGCGCCATCTAGCACTTTAACGGTTAGATTAATTTCTTGGCTAACCTTAGGGCTATCTTCTTTATCTTGAGTGGTTAAGTAGAAGGTTTTCAAATCTTCTCGCGCTCCAAGCTCCATTACCAGATCGTTATCGCACAAACGAAAGGTCAGAGCCATTGTCTAGAAGAGCGTAGGTCTTCACGGTCTTACCCCCAGAATCATGTCTTTGACTGGAACAATTCTCAAGCACATTTTCCCTTCACTACCAGAGGTACTGTGGCTTTGTCCACCAGGAACCAGAGGGGAACCGTCAACTTGAGTCTCGGGTAACGGGGCGGCCTCTCCTTAATTCAAAAGCTGTCATCTGCCCGGAGGATGAAGCAGTGTGTGGTGCTTTCGGGTGCACCCTTGAATTTGGCAGGAACCTTTGGCTTAGCATGCAATAGCGATGTGCCCACATTAAAAACAGTTTTTGACACAGATGCGCCTTCCGCAAAATTTACTGTCGCTAGAGAGCACTCTTGTTCTACGCCCGCCAGTATCGGACGGCATGAGAGTCATCACATCTTTGAATGAAATGTTAACGACTCTAGGCACACTTTACTTTACTTGACGATTCACTGAAGGGAAAAACGAAGCACCTACATGAGATTAAAAGGAAAGGTAGAAGTGGAAAGCCAAAGGAAAGCAAGTTCAAAAAAACACGGCGCTTCTAAGGTCTGTGCGGTTCTCCGGATTACTGAAATGGTTTTGTGTACAACATGATAGAAACTTAGCAACATGATAGAAACTTAGCATTTCACATTACACTCTAATCATTTAAGTCTATTTACAAGTGCAGCCGAGAAGTGAACCCGGTACAATCTGGACCACATTCAACCAGTGGTCAAGACGGATCTCGAACCCGGGATCTCCGAATCTCAAGGGAAGCAACTAATTACCACTTGGCCGCATTGTCGCCATTAAATTATAACATGATGGAGGAATAAGACTTTTCAAAAATTTCATAATATTTCATTGTTTTAAATAAAACAAAGATAGTAACTTTATCTGCAAATCTAAAAGAATAAAGGGAAATTCTTTATCTACATTCTTTCCCACTAGGCCCCCAGTTGTTCAAAAGGTGAATAACGCTATCCACCAGATGAATCAGTATGCATCAGATAGCGCAATCGCTTCCGCTAACACTTGATCCGGAGGATAGCACTTTACATCGTTTGAACAAATGAGGCCAGGAATATAAATATTTGATAACACTTTTTAAATAATTGTGGTTTATTTCCGGGACTGGCGGATTGTGCAATTCAGACAATTGTCACAATGTGTTCTGGCAGCATCTTAAGTTTGTCAAACACCTTTTTAACGGGGCTAAACTAAAGTATAGTCAATGCATGGAGGTGGTTATGAAACTCGATAAGTTCCTTTGTTTCATGTTTTTGTCTGTATTTTTGGCCTTGACCCTGCACAAAACATACCTTTTTTCGAGAAGATAACCAATCAAATCCTTCGATTAAATTGTGTGCAACTAATTTGAAAACCCGTGCGAAGAGAAAACAAACGATTGTGCAGGGTCACGGTCAATTCAACATCGATTGCAACAACATTGCTCTCGCTTTTTAAGGTTCTAAGGTTTCATAACCAGTCCCTCGATTAACTATGACTAAAGTAAATGAACATTTGTTCGAAATTGCGGGGAATTCGAAATACCCGATTTCAAAATAATGGGGTGTAGCTGCACATCCACATGGTAATGAGGATATTAAAAAAAACAAAATTGGTTAAAGTGTAATCGTAAACCTTAGAATAACAAATTAAATGCCACGAAGTGTTACCTTATCCTTCTTAATGCAATACCACAAAAATGCAAGAAAAGCTAGCGATAGCTGTCCCAAAACGAGTCCTTGAGTTTACCTCTTAAGTTGAGACAGCCCTTACCCCAAAACAACCTAAACTAGTTTACCAAAATGGTAGAAATGCTACCGAGGGGAAGGGAGATCAGTGGTCGATTATGTTTGCGGTTCGTGCGTGGAAAAGAAGGGAGATTTTAGTGAGTCTTGAGGAGGGATGGTACAAAACATGGACCCCCTAACTGGACCGAAAATGGACCTTCCTTCTGGACCCCACTCGTGAGAAGAAAGAAAACAATAGATGGTTTTCCCAGTGACGTCATCAAATTCCTAAATCAAAGTCGCAAGGCCTTCTGAATTTTTATCTAAAGGAAGTTGAAGATGACCTAGTTTCCAGTTCCGTGACGTCTTTAATTTCGAAAATACAGCATTTTGAACCTCGGAATCGTCGTATTTGGTGGGGAGCGCAACAGTCTTCGTCCCTCAAAGACAGTACATTGCACATTGAGACCCTGAGTGTCAACCTGTGACTTGGAAAATATAGACCCAATAGACTTGACTACCACCGTATCAAAGTTTTGTTTCCGTACCTGCCTGTTTTTCCGACAGTGTTTCCACCATGTTTCCCTTACTGCCTGCCTTCTCTGAAATCGTCCAGGAGCTGTGCTAATAATGATCAACAACAGTACTTTCGTTCGCTTGTTTCCCAAATGTCTGAAGTCCAGTACTGGAAGCAGCTTCGTGTAATGCATATAGTCCGTTAGAACAGATGCGTCTGAGCGGGTCTCTTTGCCATCACTTTGTGCGTCGCTAGACGTTGTTTCATCGTTGCGTTTCACATTTCCATTAAAACGTCCAGGTAAAATTGAAAAATGAATATAAACCAAGAGTACCACTATGCAAACAAAAGCATAAAGGAGTGCAGGAAAAGGAAACTTCATGGATGGCCGCCTCCAGGATATTGCAGGAAAATGCCCCTCCTTTTGCGAATTCTCGAGCGATGCTGGTAAACGAAAGTTTGGGTCGTGACTAGCGTTCACTCCTTTAACACATAAAAAATAAATAAATAAATAAATAAATAAATAAATAAATAAAAAGAAACCAAAACGCGGATTACTTGCGGATAACTTCGCCAGCGGGTAGTTTGCACTATGTGGTAACGCGCTACCCCACTCAAACTTAGATAAAACACTTACTGTGTAATATGAAAAACATTTACTGTATAAACGAAAGTGTTGGGTCGTGACTAGCGCCCACTCCTTTAACAGAAAAAAAGATTAAGCAACTGAAAGGCTACATTTATACTCTAGTTAAACGAGCGAACTTTGATGGTCTGCAACACACCCGCGTTTCAACTTAAGGAGGCTCGAAATAGTTTCTCCTTTTTTTCAAACAAATAAACTTATTCTGTCCTTAGATACGGTTAGGGTAACATATCAAGACAAAATTTGACCAGGGTATTAAGTACTCATCATAGATTTTTCACATTACATTTTCCTCCAAAATAACGTTACCATGGCAACGATATAAGGCATTTTTTTTGAGCCTTAAAATCAAGATATATTGTCTTTTTTGCAAAAACGCGACGGTGAAATCTTCCCATTCAGCGTTACCAGATAATGTTAGAAATAATCTCTAAAATATTTAAAATTGAACAAAATCTGTAGGTCAGTTTTTCAGAAAAATAAGTTTTTTTGAAATGTCTCTAATTTTTTTTTAACCTACGGATTTCTTTTAAATTTGAAAGGCAAACGGTTTAAAATAATCTAAGCTAACTTGCAAAAAATGAAAAAAATCCACCTTCCGGAAGCAGAGATATAAACGCGTGAAGTTGCAAAATCAGGAAAAATGAGGGGGTTACAAGATCAGCATTTACGCATGCGTTACCGGCTCATTTGAGTCAGCGCGAGTGGCGCTACAGGCCAACACAAACGGATTTAAGTGACCATTAAACCGTTTGTGAAGAATTTTCGTAATTTTCGTGTCTAGATGTCTATTTATATTCCTTATATATAGGAATTAGGAGAAAAATAAGCGAAATTAGCGGTATTTGTTGACTTCTAGTGACCCGTTTGAATCATGAGCTGACGCGAGCAGCTTACGAATTGCGAGTGTGGCTTACGCGCGTGCGCTCAGCTGAAAACCCTTTCGAGCCTCCTTAAGTTTCGCCCGCAAACCGGTGCTGTGGGTTGTGTCTGAAGGGAGAAAAACGTCACTGGTTGTTAAGGAAACGCCAGCGCATGCGTGATAGCAAACGCGTCGGAAGCCGGCAGAGGTCTCTCCACCCTCTCATTTTGCCTCTTCGTGAGAGACCTTTGCTAGCAGGGAAGGTACTTGCAGATGCTATGGACGCGAATTCCGCCTACAATTCAGGGGATTCTGGGATTCTGGGATTCTCAAGGTCTCAAACGCACAAACAAAAAGTAAAGGTCAGTATAGTTCGATCAATGAAAATAAAAAAAAGCCCAACAAGCCAAACCATCTTGCATCTTATTTGAAACTCATTAAAAAAAAAAAAGGAGCACATTGTCATTCCATCATGCTTCGTTTCTTTAATTTTTCGAAATATCAAATATTCAGCTTGATAGTGAGGCAGTGAGGACAAAAACAATAGAAACATGTTGGGATGAATGTGAAAAATATTTGCATATCATCCACTTTCCTTTCTCTTGGTCCTCTAAACCTCTCTTTCAAGCTGAATTATAATATATCGAAAAAGGCCTATTAAAAGCTGAATTAAGGTGATTCCCTAGTATTGCACTGCGCATCTTGTTCTGCGCATAACACAGCGTAGGCGACATTCGCATTCAGGAATGGCTAAGAGGCTTTATAGTCAAATTTCACGGCTCAGTTCTATTTTCTTTGTCTCACAAGTCTCAACGGATATTTCTAAACAAAACAATGTTTACATATAACCATAAAGACTCGTAGCCATGTGTGAATATTGATATAGCGAACGTGGCCAAAAACATTTCAAAATGGCGACCTTTCGCGCGGGAAAGCTCGCTAGAAAGAAGAATGGCCGTTTTCAGAGCACAGCAGTAAAGAGCAAAACAAGAAACTTTTTAGACTCTCGCAAAACAAAAGTTGAGTGATAGCAGCCTTGATGATGCTAAAGTGTCATTTCAACTCGACAGTGAAACCGCGCTATCGGGGAGACGTGTTGTCGAGGGGTCTAGCTTAGTTTGCTTTCTGTTTTCTCCTAAACGAAGTTGGTGACTGTAATGTTGTTACCAAATTTGGCAATACACGGTACGAATGTAATGACCCGGATGTTAGAACACGAGGCCGGAGAGTAGGAGAGTTAGTTTTGTTAATCACGAAATAAACAACGTTTTGACAACATCGTTACATTGGCGACGAAGATATTTCTACAGGATATTTATCTCGCAAACGCGTGAAGGATGGCCAACGCGCTACCCACATTCCCCGAGTTCGATGTATCTGGAACAAGCACACAAGCTGCAAGATGGAAGAAATGGCTCTCCCGATTTGAAACCCTACTGGTCGCTATGAACGTCACAAACAAGAAAAGACAGCGAGCTCTGTTACTCCATTATGCCGGCGAAGCTACAAATGAGATTTTCGACACGTTGTCAAACACTACCGCAGGAGAAGGCCAAGATCCGTTCGACAAGGCAGTAGAAGCGCTCACAAATTATTTCACTCCCAGACAAAATCGTGAGTACGAAACTTATGTGTTCCGTAAGGCCAAGAAGGAAAACAATGTGAGTATTTCTGCGTTTCATACAAGGCTAAGACAGTTAGCAATTACCAATGAGTTTGCTGACGTGGATCGCGAGATCAAAACCCAGATAGTCCAAAGCTGTAGTTCTCACAAGCTGCGTACGAACGCCCTTGAAAATCCGTCGTACACTCTGACACAGCTTTTAGATGCTGGTAAGGCCATGGAGCTCTCGAAAGCACAGGCCGCTAACATTGAGGAGAAGCAATCTGTCCATAAATTGTCCTCATTCGGTAGTAATCGAAGCCGACGAAATCGGAATAATAACATAAATTCAAACCAAGATGGCAAACGTTCAGTTGACACGTATCCGGAAGTCACGCAGCAGCGGCCATGAAAACCGGAAATCAGGCGTAAAGTGCCGAAATTGTGGGCAAAATTACCCTCATCCAGGAGGAAATACCGCTTGCCCCGCTTATCAAGCCACCTGCCGAGGCTGTGGCAAGTTAAACCATTTTGAAGCTGTTTGCCAGTCCAAAGGCAAGAGAGAAAGAAGAAACGCACACCAGTCCACTGTAAACAAAGTGAGTGAGAACGAATCAACTGATGATGATGAAGTATACACCTTCTCTCTCAGCACAAAGACCCTGAAGGACCAGCCTCTCTTCAAGATTAAGGTGCATGACACACCAGTTACGATTATGGCTGACTCTGGAGCAAGCATTAACATTCTGGATGAGAAAGAATATCACAAGCTACCAAACCGTCCCAGTCTTGAACCAAGCAGTGTGAAGATTTATGGTTACCAATCAAAGGTTCCCCTTCGTGTCCTCGGAAAATTCAGTACCACGCTAGAGTCAAAGACAAGAAAATTTAACGACAGGCTCTACGTTGTGGAGGGATCCGGTGACTCTTTGATAAGCTGGAAGACATCGCAAGAGCTCAATCTTCTTCAAACAGTTCAGCAAGTCACAAACCTACCGTCACACCCTGAAGCAAAAGCACCAGCGGATCTGTTGGAAGAGTATGACGACTTGTTTCATGGACTAGGAAAGCTTAAGAACTATCAGATAAAGTTACACATCGATGAAGACATACCGCCCGTTGCACAACCGCACAGAAGAGTCCCCTTCCATGTTCGTTGCAGTTAGAGGAACAGCTACTGCACGACGAAGAGCTATGTGTGATAGAACGAATTACAGGCCCTACACCCTGGGTGTTCCCAATTGTGGTTGCACCGAAACCGAAGTCTCCAGGCAAGATACGCGTATGCGGTGACATGCGTCAGGCGAACAAGGCGATCAAACGCGAGTGTCACGATACCCCGACTGTGAAAGAGATGATCGGAGACTTAAATGGAGCGAAAGTCTTCAGCAAACTAGACCTCAATCAGGGCTATAACCAGCTTGAGCTAGCGCTGGAATCCAGATACATTACTATCTTCAGTACTCACATGGGTCTCATGCGCAATACAAGCGCCTAAATTTTGGCATATCAAGTGCCGCTGAAATTTTCCAGAACGTGATTCGTGAGGCATTAGAGGGTATTGATGGCGGGATAAATATCAGTGACGACATACTGGTATTTGGAACGACGCACAGTGAACACAACCAGCGGCTGAAGGCATTGTTTCAGCGGTTAAGAGAGAAAGGCCTGAGCCTCAAAAAGAGCAAGCGTGAATATACCAAAGACAAATTAGAATTCTATGGGTACGTCTTCCCAAAAGACGGGATATCGCCAGACCCGAAGAAAGTTGAGGACGTGGTCAATCTTCAGACACCATCGACAGCGTCAGAGGTGCGCAGCCTACTAGGGAAGACAAATTATTGTTCAAGATTCATCCAGGACTATGCCACCAAGACGGAGCCTTTGCGAAAGCTGACTCACAAGGACCAACCGTGGTGTTGGCCAGCAGAGCACGACCGCGCAGTCAGCTAGCTGAAAGAGGCACTGGTGAGCGCACCCGTCACCGCCTATTTTGATCCAGAGAAGGCTGCAGAGATCTCGGTCAATACAAGTCCTGTCGGCCTGGCAGCTATTCTCGCGCAAGTCGACCAGAACACCTAGGAAAGGCACGTTATCACCTACGCGAGTCGCTCTCTTACATCAACCGAGCAACGGTACAGTCAGACCGAGCGGGAAGCCCTTGCCATAGTGTGGGCTTGTGAACTCTTATACTTGTACGTTTACGGAAAGCCTGTCACAATTTACACGGACCATAAGCCCTTGGTGTCTATCTATAGCAATCCGAGCTCTAAGCCTCCCGCAAGAGTCGAGAGATGGGCGTTAAGACTCCAGCCGCATCAGATCACAGTCAAGTGCCTATCGCGGCACCCAACCAAGCATGCAGGCGAGACAAGTCGACAGCAGAAAGTGGCCGAGGAGTACGTCAGCTACCTTGCAACCACTTCAACTCTCAAAGCCTTGAAGATACAGAGCATTGAGGAAGCCACTCAGAGCGACGCAACTCTGAAAGCTGTAGCAGAGGCTATCGCGAAAGGCAACTGGCACCACGTAGTCAAACATCGCTGTGTCGATGTCGAAGAGTTTCGCCTCCTAGAACGAGTAAAGGACGAACTGACCGTGAGTGCGTCTGGTAATCTAATTCTACGCACAACTCGTTTACTTATCCCGAAAAGTCTCCACGAACATGTGGTCAACCTTGCGCACGAAGGCCACCAAGGACTCGTAAAAACGAAGTCACTATTGCGCGAGAAAGTTTGGTTCCCAAACATCGACAGGCTGGTAGAAGTCAAGGTCAAATCGTGTGACGCATGTTTGGTTACTACTCCTGAGTGCAAGAGAGAACCTTTACTAATGTCGCCACCCCCAGCAGCGCCGTGGAAGGAAGTAAGTGTGGACTTTGCAGAGATCCCGAACAAGGAGTACCTCCTTCTGAATACTGACGATTACTCCAGGTAACCTGTGGTGGAGATAGTTAAATCGACCGCAGCGACAACAACAATGCCAAAGCTTGACAAAGTGTTCTGAGAATTTGGAGTCCCAGACGTTTTAAGGTCTGATAACGGCCCTCCGTTCAACAGCAAGGAGTTTGCGGCATTTGCAGACGTCCTCGGTTTCAAACATCGAAAGGTAACTCCAAAGTGGGCAAGAGCGAACGGGGAGGTCAAAAGGTTTGAACGCACCGTGAAGAAAGTTATTAGGACAGCAAAAGTGTAGCACAAGAACTACAGGCAGGAGCTGAACAGGCTGCTGAGAAACTACCGTGCAACACCTCACAACACCACAAGGTTTGCTCCAGCAAGAGCACTCTAGATCTTTGGCAGGCCAATGAAAACGAAGCTACCCGAGTTAACGACACCCTGCTCAGACCCTGAGATCCGAGAGCGTGATCACACAGCGAAAGCGAAGATGAAGGAGCACGCAGACAACAAGTGTTACGTAAAGCCGTCAAACGCGAAAGAAGGTGACACGGTACTAGTTAAGAGAGATGACTCAAAGAAGAAAAGGGACACACCATATGACCCAAGACCGCCTTTTATTGTAGAGAAAAAGGGATCTATGATCACTGCAGAGAATGATGATGGCGTCCAGGTTACGAGGAACTCCTCGTTCTTCAAAAGCGTGCCCGTTGTGAATGAAGAGAATGCCAGTACCGAGAAGCAAGGAGGTTTCGGTGATGTTGCAGCACCGATGCATTCCGATCCTGCACCATCAAAGCGCTACCCGCAGCGTACGCAAACACGCCCAGTCAAGTTAGATGATCTTGTTTGCGACTGATAGCATATTGCGTGTGAACTTGCTAAGTCCTTGTTAGGCTCTTAGGACTGAACTGTTTTGGTTTGTTTAAATTGTATTTTGTTTGTTTTCATTACCCTGATTTGCTCCAAAGAGGGGAGAGATGTAATGTTGTTACCAAATTTGGCAATACACGGTACGAAGGTAATGACCCGGATGTTAGAACACGAAGCTGGAGTTTTGACAACATCGTTACAGTGACCTATCTTCTTTTTGGCATAATTTTATTCTCTTACTCATCCTCTTTGTGCTGTAAAAAAATGTAAAAAAATTACATCAGAAGAAAAAGTTACAGGAAAAAAAGTATTCGTAGCCATCACTCTTGGACACAAAATTGACTCCTCGAGATCACTCACCCGAGGAATATTT
>NC_090893.1:26763672-26776172 GCF_036669925.1 Montipora capricornis
GAATCAACGATCACAATTTGTGCTGACGAGTTTTTCGTTTGTTTACTTTTTAAATGCTGATCCAAAGCAAGGAAATGCTTACAACAACTCAAGCAAAAAGGTAAGCGCTAACTGAACCACGAGCAGATAATATTTGATGCCTTAGGCCCGATTCAGACACTGCGTACGGTCACTGCGTACTTCTTCGACCGACACAAATTAACAAAAGTACGCCTTTTGATTCAGAAGTCGAACTTAACTGGCCCCTCCACAGCAGTTCCAAAGCCATTACCAAGAAAACCAATTGATTTTGTCAGCGATTTTCTTCATGTAGAAGGCAAAACATGGTTTATGCATGATCATGAAGTTCGATCGTCGGCACATGAGACGTTTGACGTCTGAAATCAAAGCCAATCCACGGCCATGCTAAAGCCGAATTCCCGTCTAGGCCAGTTGAAAAGAACGCGTGAACCATTCCAAATTAAAATAGCCGTTCTTAATTGATTGAAACGTCGAACTTTTCATGTATTAAGTTCGGCTCATGTATTAAGTTCGGCTCATTAACAAAAGTACGCCTGTTGATTCAGAAGTCGAACTTAACTGGCCCCTCCACAGCAGTTCCAAAGCCATTACCAAGAAAACCAATTGATTTTGTCAGCGATTTTCTTCATGTAGAAGGCAAAACATGGTTTATGCATGATCATGAAGTTCGATCGTCGGCACATGAAACGTTTGACGTCTGAAATCAAAGCCGATCCACGGCCATGCTAAAGCCGAATTCCCGTCTAGGCCATTTGAAAAGAACGCCTGAGCCATTCCAAATTAAAATAGCCGTTCTTAATTGATTGAAACGTCGAACTTTTCATGTATTAAGTTCGGCTCATGAAAAGTATGGCGTCTGAATCGGGCCTTATGACAATTTAATGTAAGCTTATGTAGAATTCAAACCTTTTACATGCACCTTTAAGTTCCAAATTTGTCAGGCAAGGATATTTAATTTGGCTTAAGTGCTTTAACAAATTGGTATGTATTTCACGAGAGAAATGAAGCTTTAGATCAAATGGTTAAGCAAATGATTTGGTATTAGAGTGCTCTCATCGCAAATTACATGACGACGGAGAATTACAGTCGTTTCGCCCACGGGTCGTTTCGCCTACTGTCTGTTCGCCTACGTCTAGAGTCGATTCGCCTACGTCCAATATGTCAGTTCGCCGACGTCTTAAACTCCGTACTATGACTATCATTTTGTAAAACAGTTGACCACCTTGAAATAACATAGAAATGAAAATAAATAACAACAAAAGATTTGACAAACCGGTCGTGTGGATAGACTATTCGTGCCACTCGTGTCGGCGAAATCTCAACCCCTACAATCCGCAAATTTAACAGACTAAGGCTTAGGTTCGGGCGCAAAGTCTATTAATCACACATTGGCCCTTCCTTTGCTGTGGACCGGAATGCTTCGAAAAAAGATTGATAATAACTAAGTTCTATTTGTATTTTCTTTCCTTCCCTCCGCCATTTTGTTCGGATCATTCTCCCGCGTGTTTGTGAACTCGCCCCAGGCTTCACGATCTCTCTGTTCCGAAGAAAACGGCAACCCCTGAGCCTGATTAGGACAACATGTTCTCTACCTTGAATTGACGATTATCGTTTGTTAATTTGCTTTCAATTTACTATTATCGTTAATTTAGGACACTGTGTCCCAGGACTTGTGGTAGCAAATAAAAAGAAAGAGTTAGGGTTAGGAACTGTTTTTATCCACTTAACCACTAAAGATCAACTCACTAAAAATGTGCCGATTATTTACCAAAACTAATTAGTATATATATGAAATCATTGCTGAATAATGGTTAAGTCTAAAGCTTTATTTTAAAATGGTTAGCTTTCTCTTGAAGTTTGGTAACCGACATTTTTCACTGTGTAAGCTTGCTTCTTAGCGGCTGTTAATACACGTTTACAGCGGCACTTTTGGAAGAAAAAGTTATTGACATTAATAAAAAATGACATCCTCGCAGTTAGTGATGTGGTAGTCTAGTGGTTAAGTAAAGGGCTTATTAATTACACGTTCCCAGGTTCGAGTCCTGCTAGTCCAGACATTAGGGTTCCGCTTTTACGTACAAACTTATTTATTGCTTTCATATAGAATGAGTTCAAATACTAGGACTTTTATAGTTTCAATCCCTTCTCCGATCGATCGAAATCGCAGTGATATGATTGTTGAATGCTAATGTTTTATACAATCCTTTGTTAAATCAACTACCATGTCCTTTTGAATCATATGTTAATGAAAAATCTCACCTCAAGCAGACTAACTAACTCTGCCTCAAGTGACAAGCCTACACAACGCCTTAACTTTTTTTTCATCTAGCGACGTTTGCGTATTGCGTGAAAGCACACGAACTAAAAAACTAACACTAATTCATAAAGTTCATGATACTGAGAACAAATCGCAACATCGACACAAACATTGAACCACCCAGTAGAGTGGGAACGAGCTAATTTCTTACGTACCTTATCCTTTATTGCTATGTTAATGAAAAGTCTCACTTTCTTTAGTATAGGCCGCTCAAGGACCCCGCTCAAGACACCAGTCTACAGAAATAACGCCTTAGCTAGCCGTCAGATATATTAATTTTTTGCATCTAAGTTTGCGGATCGTGTGGAAGCGATATGAAGTCCATGATCGCAACATCGATACAAACATTGAACCACCCAGTAGAGTGGAAACGAGCTAATTTCTTACGTACCTTATCCTTTATCGATATGTTAATGAAAAGTCTCACTTTCTTTGGTATCGGCCGCTCAAGGACCCCGCTCAAGACACAAATTTACAGAAATAACGCCTTAGCTAGCCGTCACAGTTTTTTCTGTGAGGTTCGACAAGGACTTTTAAACAATTCAGTGTTAAAGCTTACATATGAATCGTAGGCGAACTGACATATTAGACGTAGGCGAACCGACATTATACGTAGGCGAACAGACAGTAGGCGAAACGACCGGTAGGCGAAACGACCGGTTACCACGACGGAAAGCAGAAAGCTTCAGCTGTCATTTAAACTATTGTACTCAATGCAAATAGTATGTTAATGCCTGCATGAGATTGTTATTATTGGCGTTTAAAGCAAAGAGAGCCAAATTTTGATGAGTCTGCTCTTCAAACACTTACGTTATAACAGAAGTGACAGTGTCTGACACTTGCAGAGTGCAGACCCCAAACTAACCGTAACTCACAGTTATTGAAAGCTAAACGTTTTATATAAAATGGGTGCGTAGACTTAAATACTGTTTACAATCGCTATTTGTAGGCAGTCTGCAGTTGTCATACACCTTAGAAATGATCAGCTTTATTATTACGTGTACCAGCTTTTTTTTTTTTTTGAGACATGTGATATTGAGTGTTCGTATCTGGATGAAATTCTTGTGACATCTTTTATCTGTAAGTAGCGGTAATAATTTTTGTTTGGAAATGTGACTGAGATTATGAATTATTTTTTCCAAGAAAACTGAAACGTTTCACTATATTTATTTGTTGATTAACAGTTCAAATTGGAGGTGGGTACAGCTGGGAATTGGTTCATTAAAGATTGCTGGGAAGTTTAGACAGAGAGTTGGTTACAGAAAGTGCTGAGGCTAGGCAAGAAGTTGCTTTCTTCTTGCAACATACAGTACAGCCCAGCGGCCCGCGGCCCACGGCCCACACAGTTTTGTTGTCCAGCAGTAAATCCACGCGCATGCTCAGATTTTCATCGGGTTTGGGCGCGCAAATGAAAGACGGTGAGTTTGAATTCGTTTACCATTTTAATAATCATTTCAATCCTTTTCGATCCTTTCCTTCGTTGCATGTTGCTACGTGAAAAATGTTGTCATTCTCTGTTGTTTCGTCTGTTTACAGCAACAAACAGAAACAAGGATTCAAATGATTAAAATGGTAAACAAATTCAAACTCACCGTCTTCCATTTTGCACTTCCAAACCCGATGCAGATCTGTGCATGCGCGTGGATTTACCGCTGGACAGAAAAACTGTGGAAAATGAGGACTGGGCTACTGGGCCTCCGGGCCTTCGCGGGCCGTGGGCCTTCGGGCCGCTGGGCCGTGATGGGCCGCGGGCCGCTGAGCCGCGGGCCTGCTTTTAGCAAAACCCTACATACCACTACATGTATCATCTATGGAAGAGGAGTTGGAGAAAACCCTCAGATAAAAGAAAAGGTTGGTGCAATGAAAAAATTCCTTTGAGGCATGTTTCTGTAAAAAACCTGTAATGCAGTCAAACAGCTGAAAGTCTGAAAGACTTAGAAGCTGATTGTTGCTTTTAAACAACTGATGCATATAGATATTTACAAATAACTCACATAAATTACACTTTAACAACTAATTCTTGACAGTCACTGCAATAAAATAATTATAAAGCACTGTCTGAGTTACAGGCCTGTGTACGTATAGACTAGTAATGCCGAGCGATTAGCGGAAGATGATGCTGCAGTTTCATTTATCCATTGTCTCACCCAATATCTGCTTTCAGTTTAAAATTTGAAATACTGTTAAATGAGATAATTCTAAATACGTCATCACACATAATTTTTTTTGGAAAAGTGTTGAAGACAAAGAAAGCATCTGGCAATATATTTTCAAGATTTGTTCCATGAGTTCCACCACTATATGTGTACTTTTATCATTATGACAAAATTAATTTGATAGTTAACTGAGTTACTCAATGAATCAAGAACAATGTTACAGATATAATCTCATGCAAGTACCGGTATTACATGTGGTTCCATTTATTTGGTGCACCAAAATTGGTGGCTGGTGTCTTGTTTCTCGGGATTAGGGATGTATTAGATTTGTGCTTTCTTCCTATTTTGTTAGAATATTGTCAAATGATCTTAATTTTGGAAGGGGTGATACTAATCATTATTCTCTTTAATTACTTTTAAGGATGATGAGTCAATCAATGGAGAGGTTCTAAAAACAACATTTGCAAGGATTGTTGCTTCTGGCACACTAATTGAACTAGAGACATTTACCTTGTGGCAGAAAGCAAGGTTTTGTTAAAACTCTTATTCGCTGTAATTGTTTTGCTGGGAGCATACTTAATTATCAGCTTAATCTCAGGGGTTTTTTTTCTTCTTTTTGGAAACAAAAAGTTTTTACTTTTTTCTTAATGTAAATCATCAGCCTAAGTTCTGTGTGTTTTTTTTTTTTTTTGAAAACAATTCTGTTGGAGAAATAAAGAACACATTGGTAAAGGTCAACGATGGCAAAATTTTTGCATCAGTTATCATAAGGCATGTTCCATTTTTTTACGTTTGACTTCTTTCTGTAAGAACTGACTTGTATTACATGTACATAAAACCCATTTTGTTATACTGAGTCACATTTATCCAAGTATGTTGTTTGCTTTAGTTTTTGTAATTGAAGTTATTTTGCAGCCATTCATTGTTGCAATCTGTAATCAAAACACAAACCACTCGATTTATCTTTGTTTAAGGCAAGAACACATACAGCTGATTGCCATTTTATTATTGCCCGAATAATTAGAATAAAGATAGCTTTGATTTTTGTGATGTATTTGTATGTGTACACAGATTGTATTTATCATGCATATCGATGTGCATTCTTTGCAATCTTATGATTAAAATTACCAGTATTAGATGCTTCATTGTAAACCTGGTCTTTTCTTTACATAATATTAAAAAAAAATGAACTTTTCATGGTTTTATGAGAAATCTGACTATAAATGAAGGTACAGTAGATCTAGTGAGGGTAAATGTGTTCTGTAGAAAGAGTAAATATTACTCTGACAAGGGCAGTAAAGTTTAAGAGGGTAAATTTTACTCTTGAAAAGGAGTGGTTTTGTACCTTTTTGTCTCACCCCAGTTTTGGAGTTAATTTAACTCTGTCAAGGGTAAATTGAACTCCATTTAAAGAGTTCAATTCACTCCAATGGAAGGATAAAATTTACTCTTGTATTGGAGTGAATTTTACACCACAGGAGGGGTAAACAATACTGGAGTAAATTTTTACCCCAACAAAGAGTAAAAGAAATAGGAATACATTTTACTCCAAAAACGGAGTAAGCAATACCTGAGTGAATTTTACTCCAAAAATGGAGTGGTTTTGTACCTTTTTTTTAAACTCCCTTTTTGGAGTTAAATCTACTCCTTGAAAATAACAGTGATGGTACTGGGATGGGTCTCCTTGTTTGAAGGTTGGAATTTTCACAAGTGTCTAACTGTATTTAAATGCCTTAATGAAATTTATCCCCCTTATTTGAGAAGGCTTTTTTCCTACAATTCCGATGTCCACCATTACAATACTAAAAACAGAGGGAATCTACATATGGTTGAAATAACTTCTAAATCTGCCTATAGGTCATTTGCCTATTCACCTGCTAAATTATTTAACAACCTTGACGATGCCACAAAATGCTCCTTGACACTTAAAGAGTTTGTAAATAATTATTGGTCTAAATTATTTGTAATAATTTACATAATTTTCGCATAGGCTAATTCTTTACTTTTATTATATGGCTTGTGTTTTTTAGCCGATATAACGCGCGCTCTGATTGGCTAATTGTGACTGAATTGTAGGGCATTATTTTCTCGTAATGCCCACGGGCCGATTACGGGCTTGCAAAAACAAAGCAAAAGGTAATTAAAAAAAAAACATAATAAACTACTTACTAGCCGAGCTAGCTCGAGCCGTACTTGGGAACATTGTGTGCATGTTTTTATACTTTAGATGCCCAGCTTCATTGTAAATAATCTATCTATCTATCTATCTATCTATCTATCTATCTATCTATCTATCTATCTATCTATCGATCTATCACATTACCCAAATTTCAATTTTGTTTTCTTTTTTGAGTTGAGTGTTGTACTTCGTCAGCAAAATTTCGGCATTCGATTATGTTCCACAAAAGTGATCTTTTAGTCGCTTTTTGGCTTCTTTCATTTTAACTAACGATGTTTTTGAGCGCATTTTGTTTTTCACAGGTGTTCCTTTTCTTGGTTCTGGAACGGTCCCCTCTTGAAAAGCGAGACCAGATTGTTCCTTTTTTTTTGTGTTCCTTTTGATGAAATCGGAACGTGCTTTCATACTAGTTGCGAACAAAATGGTCCTTCATTGCTAAAAGGGGAACCAATTGTTCCGAGTTCCGAATCCCGAGCGGAACAAATTGGTCCTTAATGGATGATTTGGGAACTATTGTTCCTAAAAATATGTTCCTTTTGATAACATGGGAACGTGCTTTTTCTAAAGATACGGGAAAAAAATGGTCCTTTATTGTTAAAAAGGGAACCAATTGTTCCGAATTCCTAATCCCAAGCGGAACAAATTGGACCTTAATGGGTGATCTGGGAACTACACCTTTGCTGTTCATTTACGCAAAAGATACATTCAGTTATGTCAGCAGTCGAAACTACGTTCATTAGCCCTTCCATGAACTTCAATAACGCAAACGAACTTTCAATAACGCTATTTGCATATGAAATTAACATTCAATAGCATCAACGGATGAACAATTGCACCTTTCGCCATATTTCGCATTGTTGTGTAATTCCCGCCACTAGGTCACATAGCGTAACCCATTGTACACGCCGTCGTTTAGTTCGGGTTATTGTTTCGCTTTGCATGCACGCTTAGTTACCTCATTGTCACACAGTTCCCGCATAATTAGCTTGGTGCCTTACCACCTTTGCCTGCTTAGTTTGGGTTGTATTTGCATCTTGCCTTCGGTGAATAAACGTGTTCTCTAGCTCGGAGTTTCGGCTCAACTTACTGGCGTGGTGGCAGCGAAACATTTTCAAAGAACCCACGGAAAGAACATCAAAGCTGTTCTTCGATTTTAGCCGCCTCTCTGAGCAATCAAGCCAGAATTCGTGAACCGTAGTGATGACTTCACACAGAGCGCCGAAACAGTGGTCGCTTTCTTAGAATGAAACTATTACTTCGATCGAAGCCTGGGAAAACAATCTAAAGTACATCTTGTCCCTCGATCCGAACTTCGCAGACTTTCTTACTGATGGATCATCGTGGGGTAAAAAAACAAACGCTACACCCCTACGTGGTTTCTCCAACGATCCTGAATCTGTTCCAACGGCGAGAAGAAGGACTGCTGCTCAAAAAGTAACACATTTAGAAATGATGCTCGGCCAAATTGCCAATTACGCCCCTATCATTTCTCGGAACTCAATCGTCAAGAATTCTACATCAATTAGCGGCGTTTGGCAATCGATCCGACAGCATTATGGCTTGCAGTTAACTGGTTCCCGTTTCTTGGACCTCGCGAACATTTCTTTGAAGCCTGAACAGCGTCCTGAGGATTTATTCCAAATCTTAATGGCCTTTATTGAGGACAACCTACTCACCAGATCCAGCGGAATCACTCATTATTGCGAGATCCCGGACGCTGACGAAGAACTATCTCCATCCCTCGAAAATTTTATTGTTCTCACTTGGCTACGCCTACTCCATCCCAACCTTCCACGACTTGTGAAACAACGTTATGGAACCGAATTACGTAGTAGGACGTTGGCCTCTGTGAAACCTGAAATCTCTCAAGCTCTCGAGTCGTTACTTGACGAGCTCCACACCAGTGATGAATCAAAGGTTCTACGCTCTGCGCCCCCGACTGATCATCGCTCATTTGTTCCCGCACGACGCAGGCTACTGCCTAAACCTCGAGCTGTCAAGTCTTGTCCTCTTTGCCAGCAGGCCGGCCGCCCAGATTTTCGGTCACATTTTCTCAGCGGTTGCAAGTTTCTGCCCGAGCCTGATCGTCTCTTCATGTCCAAGATTCGCCAAGTGGCCGGCATTGAATTAGAGGAGAGCAGTTATGATTACCAGCACTATCCTGATCTGACTAGCCCTCCAGGTTTTGAAGAATTCGCAGATATGCAGCATTGTCCCTCCAGTGTCCTACCTACTATGAAACCCCCTGCCACTCGTCGCGTAAACGTCTCCCAGTCTCCATTCCTTCACGCCTTTTATGGTCATCACCCTTTACGCCTTACAATAGACACTGGCGCCGAAACTAATATGATGAGAGCTTCTTTAGCCAAGCATATTGGTGCTAAGATAACTAAAAGCTCCCAGACTGCTTTGTAGGCCGACGGTCGCACCCCGTTAACTGTTGTTGGTGAGACCCGCCTTCCGCTGATTCGTCAAGGCAGACCTCTTACTTTGGAAGCTCTCGTTGTCGAGAATCTTGATGTTGACATACTTGCTGGAACACCCTTCATGGCTTCCAATGACATTGCAGTCCGCCCCGCTAAGCGTGAGATCATCATCGCTGGGTGTGACGTGGCGTCTTATGGTTGTTCCCAAGGTCCTCAGACCCACTACGCTGTCAGAGCTTGCCACCTCCTTCGCGCCCCGAATACTAACACAACCGTCTGGCCGGGTGAGTTCCTGGAAATTGACGCCTCCTCAGTGCTACTTAAAGATGCTACACTTGCCATTGAGCCCCGTATGGATTCGGTCTCTTCTAGTCACCTCAAACCTGCTCACACCTGGCCTCAACCCGACATTGTCCAATCCATTGGTGGTAAACTGAGACTTTTCAACAATACCGAGGAGCCCCTACTAATCCGCAAGAACGACCATTTATGCCAAGCACGTCTAACTGTTCTGGAGTCTTCCATAGAGCCCTCCTCAACCCAAGCTGCAGAGCCGTGCCCCAAGTCTACTACTCCCCCCTCTTCTTCCGTCGAGTCCGTACATAAAGACCCTGACGGTTTGTTGTCCCCTGCTGAGAAAGCCGCGTTCATTTCGCTACTGAAGGAATTCCAATTGGTTTTCGATCCCCGTATTCCTGGTTACAATGGAGCTGCCGGGCCGATTGAAGGGGTTGTGAATATGGGACCTGTCGAGCCTCCCCAGCGAAAAGGGCGTGTCCCACAGTACTCTCGCGACCAACTCGACCTGCTTCAAACCAAATTTGACGAACTTGAGGCTCAAGGCATTTTCAGTCGACCAGAAGATTTAAACGTTGTGGTGGAATACTTGAATCCATCCTTCTTGGTGAAGAAGAGGAATGGCGGTTTTCGCTTAGTCACAGCCTTTACTGACGTGGGCCGCTATAGCAAGCCCCAGCCCTCACTAATGCCGGACGTGGACTCCACTCTTCTCAAGATTGCTTGCTGGAAGTACATTGTAGTCTCTGATTTGTCTCAGGCGTTCTACCAAATCCCACTTGCAAAGAACTCCGTGAAGTATTGTGGCGTGGTTACACCCTTTAAAGGCGTTCGTGTCTACACGCGTTGCGCAATGGGAATCCCCGGTTCCGAAACGGCCCTCGAGGAGCTAATGTGCCGCGTCCTGGGTGATCTCCTTCAGGAAGGGTGTGTCGCTAAGATTGCCGACGACTTGTATTGTGGTGGTAACTCCCATCAAGAGCTTCTTTTAAACTGGCGAAAAGTCCTCTCGGCTCTCGATCGCTGCAACCTTCGCCTCTCACCTGCGAAAACCATAATCTGCCCAGCTTCTACCACCATTCTCGGTTGGATATGGTCCCAGGGCTCGATCCGTGCTTCTTCCCATCGTGTAGCTGCTCTTGCTTCTTGTGAGCCACCCAAGAATGTACGCGGTCTCCGTGCTTTTGTTGGCTCATACAAAATGCTTGGTCGGGTCCTTAGTGGAGCTGCTAAACTCCTCGCTCCTCTCGAGTCGCTTACGGCTGGTCGTCAATCTCAAGACACCATCTCCTGGTCTGATGAGCTCCTAGTGTGTTTTCGCTCCTGTCAAGAAGCACTCACGTCTAACAGATCCATCACACTCCCCAAGCCTGATGATCAACTTTGGATCGCAACCGATGGTTCCGTCAAGATGAATGGCCTCGGCGCCACTCTTTATGTGCTTCGTGACCAGAAGCTCCACCTTGCCGGATACTTCAGTGCCAAATTTAAAAAGCATCAAGCCTCCTGGTTACCATGTGAAATAGAGGCATTGTCTATTGCCGCTGCCGTCAAGCATTTTGCCCCTTATATAATTCAATCAAAGTCTAAGACTTATGTACTGACTGACAGCAAGCCGTGTGTCCAGGCCTTTGACAAGCTCTGCCGTGGTCAGTTCTCCTCCAGTCCCCGAGTGACTTCGTTTTTATCATCTGTTAGCCGTTACCAAATCACACTGCTCCATTTGGCTGGTTCTGCCAACCTGCCTTCTGACTTTGCTAGTCGTAACGCACCAGCTTGCGACGACCCTCGCTGCCAAGTTTGTTCATTTGTATCCGAAGCTGAAGACCTAGCTGTGCGTCCCATTTCTGTTCATGATGTGCTATCGGGGAAGACGTCCCTTCCTTTCACAAGCCGTTCCGCCTGGCTCCAATCGCAACTAGAGTGCCCGGATTTGAGACGTGTCCACTCTCATCTTAAGCAGGCCCGTCAAAGAAGCTGACAAACATTAAAGATGTCAAGCGTTACCTGAACCTGGTCTCCATTTCCCGTGACGGTCTACTCGTCGTAAAACGCGATGAACCTTTCGCTGCGCCCCGCGAATGTATTGTCATTCCACGCTCTGTTGTTGATGGCTTCCTTGCTGCCTTACACGTGAAGCTGGACCACCCCTCCCGTCACCAGATGAAACTGGTTTCACAGCGTTACTTCTTCGCTTTAGATTTGGACAAAGCCCTGGATCGGTGCTCGCAGTGTTGCCACCTATGCTCTTCCCTGAAGAAAGTTCCATCCAGCCTCATTGAACAATCAACCTCTGATCCCCCCGACGGCTTTGGTATTTCCTTCGCTGCAGACATCATAAAGCGCTACCGTCAGCTAGTACTTGTCGTCCGCGAGACGTCCACGTCCTTCACTGCAGCCTGCTTATTGGATAACGAACGTCGTGAATCCATTCGCTCTGGTCTCCTCCGTTTGTGCCTTGAGCTGCGACCTCTGTCTGGCCCCCCTTCCGTCATAAGGGTAGATCCCGCTCCTGGCTTTGCTTCTTTAGGTGACGATGAAATCCTTAAGCAGTACGGCTTTGCCGTGGAAGTCGGCCGAGTCAAAAACCCAAACAAGAATCCTGTGGCAGAGAAATGCGTCGCAGAACTTGGTGATGAGCTTCTACGTGTTTGTCCTGAGGGTGGTACAATCAGTCCTCTTTCCTTAGCTGTGGCGACAGCCAATCTCAACACCCGTATCCGCAACAGAGGATTGTCTGCCCGCGAGATGTGGCTTCAACGCGATCAATTCACTAACGCACAGATCCCTTTTTCCGACCTCCAAGTTGTTCGACAACAGCAGTCGTTGCGGCTCCGTAACCATCCCACAAGTGAGAGATCCAAAGCCCCAGGCTGTTGCCCTCGCCCGGCCACGCCCGTTCAAGTAGGCGATTTGGTGTACATTACTTCTGATGGCTCCAAGACCAGTGCCCGCAATCGGTATCTTGTGGTCTCCGTGGATGGCCTATGGTGCAACGTACGCACGTTCACCGGTTCACAGTTGCGTTCTACCTCCTATCGCGTCAAGCTGTCCGAATGTTATCGTGTTCCTGACCTAACAGAGACCACGTCTAACCTCTCTCG
>NC_090893.1:26786172-26788672 GCF_036669925.1 Montipora capricornis
TTTGAGAGGAATTTGAGAAATGGTTTTTCCGAACTAGTGTGAGGTCGCATTTACCAATTGTTGATATCGACTTGCAGTGGGATACATTTGTCAAGAAACAATCAAAACGGATTGATACAAAATTCACGCAATCCATTTCTTCCACCATGATTAGGAAAAAAGCTTGAGGAATAATTCCAGTGCTGCTAGACAGTCGAAAGAAGGATTTCGCGGATTTCGCGGAAATTTGGCGGGGTTGTGCTGAGGCCTTATGTGCCACATGGCACGAAGAAGATAGGTAACAGGTATGTGAAAGCAGCGAACGGCTAACTGCACGCGTCCGAAAGCGATCGCACGGGCCGAAATCTCTGGATGACTCGTCTGGCACGAAGCTCCGGTGCCATTTCCAGAGGTACTGCGTTTTTCTCTCTTGTTCAAACACTCTGTCAGCGCAAGCGTAAATGTTCTGGCTCTCCAATACGTACCATACCAAAAAGAGATGTTGGCTTTTACAAGGAATTAACATTTCAGTTGATTCTAGAGGAATAAACGTAAGAGCCGTGCTTATCTTCTTGGGCTGCAGGGATGGCGCAATGGTGAGAGCACTCGCCTCCTACCAATGTGGCCCGGGTGCGATTCCCAGACTCAGCGTCATATGTGGGTTGAGTTTGTTGGCTCTCTACTCTGCACTGAGAGGTTTTTCTCCGGGTACTCCGGTTTTCTCCTCTCCTCAAAAACCAACATTTGAGTTTGTGTTAATCGTTTATTTCAGTTTACAGTATCCCCAATTACTGTTCCAGCGCTAAAAGGACTAGACACTTAAATAAAGTTCCTTTCCTTTCCTTTTCCTTTCTCAAGACAAAGGTGAGAGATGGTTTCATGCAGACTGTGACGCTTAAAATGCGAATGTGGACGAATTCCAAGACCTAACGATACAATTTGGGCAAGTTTTAAGAGCTGAAAATCTCAATTGATATTTGCTGGTAGAACTGGGTGTTCCGACACTTATAACAAAATCTATGAAATGGGAATCCGAGGACTTTCCTGTTCGTGGAATGACATTATCACTCAGAGTTCTTTTTTGGGCGTAAACTGGGCAACTTGAGAAGCACAAGAGTGGCCCTCGTCAAATGGCTGGAAAGAGTGAGAAGAAAATTTCTAGCCAGTTACCTAGGAGTAGACCTGGTGTATGCCTGTAATTATTTACGGTTAATTGTTACTTTGTTTTTGTGGGGATTGTGCCCTGATGGACTTTTGCATTTTATCCATGCTCTTAACATATGTTCCACACTGGACTTTGTATCTTGCTCATCTGGACTTTGTAGCTTAGTTTACGTTCCGTTCTGATAATGGATTATTTTTGACTGGCTCTGGACCCTTTTCACTTTTTACCTGGGCCCTTTGGCCCTTGTAGATAAAATTTTATTTTATTTAAAAGAAGAAACCAAGGTCTAGGGCCTGGGGATACTGACTAAAACGTTTCATTCCGTTTCAAGGCTACATTAGGGATCTTTTGAATGGAAGTAGACAATAATCCGGATTTTTCTAGTCATATATCAAATGTGCGCAAAAAGATTAATAGTCAACGTGACGTTATGATGCGCTTCGAAACCTTAGACAGCAAGGCCATGGTGAGCATGAAATATTTTCTGTCTTCTGTGCACTGCTTGTGTGTTTCAAGACTGTTTAGGTGACAGTAATAATACGAGTAATGCTGTCCGAGTAGGTGCTTCCACTAGGTTTTCAGAAATGCACAGCAATGCAGCAACTCGATCTTATCAGATAAATGTATTTTGACCTTTCCATCGCTTTTTCGGCATTCCGTCATCGATAACGGCGCCGTGTTGTGATCTTTGCAGCAATTAAGCGGTCTCTCAAACATTAACATGCTGGCACTGCGTTACGTAATCCCCCAAGGTCTGCTATTTCGGCAAGGCCACAAAGGTAGGGTACATCATTAAAAGGTAAGCTCTGCTGGTATTCAAAGTCTTCAAAGGGTAGGGTTCCTTAATAAAGTCACAATATCGGAATGAATTTAAACCGTATGTGTAGTGTTACGTCGCATAAACCCGTTAAAGTACTGATCTGGGAGAAAGGTGAAAAATCAGGGAGGAAGGAGAAACAGCCAAAAAAATTATGGAGGAGGGAGAAAAATGAGTTTAAAACTAGGGAGATAAGATATTTGCCTCCCCGTTCCTCTCCCCTCTGAAAGAATTTTATCGAAAAACTTGACACCATAAAGAAACTCATAAATATTTGGAGCTCCAGAGATCTCTCCCTGCATGGAAAGGTGACTATTACTAAATAATTGATTATCCCAAAGTTTGTTTATGTTAAACAATTAAACCAATTGCTGTTTAAATTTCTATGGAAAGGCGCTGATAAAGTAACACGCTTGTCAGAAATAAACGAAAAGGGTGGTTAAAAAATGATCGATTTTGAAATTATTGTTAAATCTTTGCGACTTACCTGGCTTAAGATAATTTGTGGTGAAAATGATGGTGCGTGGAAGAGTTACATA
>NC_090893.1:26796172-26811172 GCF_036669925.1 Montipora capricornis
TATCTCCGCAGCCTTTCGCTGCATACTAATTCAGAGACCAGGTATCACTCCTGTATCAGTATACGTTATGGAAGTTTCCCTGAGAAATCGAGCCGCGAACAAATCACCCTTCAAAATCCGGAAGTTTGCATAACAAAATTTTTGGGGTCTTTACACTTTAATTGCATACTTATTAAGAGATCAAGAAACTAACTATTTTGCAATAAAAGCTCAAAAACTTTATGATAAAAATAACATTTATACAGGAGCGCATCAAGGGGAGCCTCACCTCCCATACTTGTCCTGGGAGTCATTTATTTCCCGAGTAGATTTATTTATAGAACGTCTCTCTTGGGAGATTCAGCACACCCTCTGTTGCAGAAGCCAATCAAAACACAGCTATCTCATGATAAAGGGAGATATAATACTTTTTGCGGGAAAAACATGTTCCAAAAAAATAATAATAATAATCGGAAAGGGAGAAAATCGAGCAAAGAGATCACCTCAAGGAATCTGGAAGTTTGCCTGATAAATATTTTTTGCAGTCTGTAAACTTTAAATGCACACTAATTAACAGATGAGGCAACTTCAAATTTCCTAGTTTTTCAGCTTCAAGAAGTTCTAACCTCCAAAAATTGCCTATTTTTAAAATCTTTTTCCCAAGGTCCCTCTGTGGAAAAATCTCACAATATAAACAGGTAAAACACGTTTAATTGATTCTGCGCCCCATTTGTAGGATTACTTTCACAGACAAATTCAAGTCCCTGAACTTACTATGCATACTAATCATCAGAACAGCCCTCTTTCCCTTCTCCCATAATGCAATACGTTTTGAGGGGTTCTTTACATAAAAACAAGTCATTTGCTCTTGGGAATGTATCATGCTTCACTGGACTGGATATCCACGTTTGTTTTAACGCAAATAAGCCCCCAAAATTTAATGTATTATGGGATTGGCGAAAATAGCGAATGAGCCATTTTACAGATATGGCTGAGTTACCTGACACCTATGAAACGGCGAGGCTGCCATTGACTTTGTTTTAATATGAACCCCTCTACTTTTCTTACGTATATAAGGATTAGTTACCATCATAAAAATATGATTTACCTTATCAAAGCAATGAAGTCTGTATCAATACATAGGCCAGATCACTAAACAAACGACAGTATAATTGTCTATTTCTACTTTTCTAGTTATTTTGCTTCTGGAAATTTGGGCCCTACTACAAAAAGGAAAAAAGAAAAGAAAATCCATATTTTAGACTAGACACTTGCCAACAATTTGCCATTTCTGTTATTCAAGGATTTTTTGCACCTTAGTTCAAAGAAAGATTCTAAAGGGTTAATCCTTTCGATGATTACTAATTGGCAAATCAGGCAACTTTGCCATAAGTTTTACTATTTTGGAAAAAAATGATCAAGAAGAAGAATGGCTGTGACACATAGTAAATAGTCCTTTTAGAACGAAAAAGAGACTTTCTAGAGCCTGTCACTTGATGTCAATTGGGAACCTAGTATATGGAGCTAAAGAGGTATAATTGTCACAAGCTTAATGTAAAAAAGAATACCTGAAAGGCAGACCCCAAAGACTTAAGTATTCAGGGCCAAAATAACATGGGTGCTTGATCCTCATTTATGGAAGTTGACCATTTTGCCAAGACCATGATTTCTGTTAAGTGATTAACTCATACTGCAGAGAAGCTTAATTAAGAGAATCAGTACGTTACTATTACTTGAATCTCTCGGTAAAATAAGTTTATAAATCAACTTTAGCAATATTTACATATTTCTTTTCTTCTTTACTGCTTGATCGCCACTGGGGAAAAATACATTCAGTTGCTTTCAACAAGCCATACCATCAAAGTAACGAAAATGACATGTTGACGTATCAGAGTCCAACAAGTAGTTTTCTCACGTTTTAGATGCCGTTTCTGAAAAACAAAATATAGAAAGAAACAAAAGAGATAGTGGGTTAAAAAGTCAATGGGGATATACTTCTGATTTCTAAATGAACAAAAAAAAATTATGGTTATCCACCGTTTATGCTTAGTTATAATAGCTGCAGCAACGATTCCTATTCAATTGTCACTGTGACATGTAGAATGTAAGCCCTCAATACGTAACATTATTTTACATACGTAACTCGAGATCAGTGATTTCCTCCCATTCGATAGTAAGATTTTAACAGGTACCTGCTGCAAGAGAGTAAGTGACTGACCCTTGAATGCAGACAATATTCATTTCAATGGCCATCTAAAGCAGTTTGTAAAGCAACTTCATTGGTGACCGAGTTTGAAATCAGATTACCAGTTCCTGTTCCTCTCGACAACTTGTCGATTAAAACCCTGCATGTACATTGCATTGCTTCTCCGTAATTTAAATTATATTTGAACAGCACTTACCATTCTTTTCGAGTTAGTGTTGGCCAAATTCGAACGTGACATCATCGCCAATTAGCACAAATGGCACCCAGTATTTACTGCGGAATGCTTCTTTGTCTCCCGAAGAGATTTCATATTATGGTGAAGAGTTAAACTGGCACTTTTTCCAAATTCGAAATTTCCATGTGCAGCAATAAGGATTAAAGCAACGGACTTCATTCTTTTAAGCACCTCAGTTTTCGTTGCATTCCTGCTAGTGAGAGGCGTAGTCTGCAGAAGTTCTCCAATCATCTCTACCTCTTTCGTTGCACACGGTAACTGTTCAATTGGCTCGCCATTGTCATAAGCGACTTCCTTTAAACAAGGACCTCCCACTAGCAGGTCTTCACTCTTACTAGAGACGTCGCCAGGTGCACCGTCGATCACTTTTAAAGCGGTCAGCGAGGGAATAGTACGGATCCTAACGGAGTCACTCAATGCGGAAAAAGGTGCCAAGCAAAATGGTCCATCAGGAACAAAGACTAAGTCATGATCGTGGAGCAAATCTGCAATGGGATTGACAAAGACATCATACAATGGCTGCAAACAGTTGACGGAGAGCCTCAAGGACGGAGGGATTTTGTGAACGGCTTCTCTAATGCAGTGAGAGTCGCTGCGTTTTCGGTCAAGCAAGCGATTCTCACAGCGAACAAGAGACCCCACGCTAATATGTTCAAAAGTAGTTTTCATCAGTGATTTAGCACTTTCATTTTCTATTTCCTTTTGCCTAAAGTGTATCATGCTACCTTTTCTCAGCAGCCAGAAACTGATCCTGTTTCCTTCAAGTACCGTGAAAACTGCTTCTGAAGGTAGATATTCTGATAAAGCGATAGTTTCCTTTGTAGTAACTTCTGAGGAAGGTTTCCATCAACCCCATATTGCACCTTCAAAATATCTGACAAAGCCTGTGCTCGTCCTTGCTCAGCGGCATGCAGAGCCTCATTAACCTCTCCATTCTTCAAAAGTGCTCTCCACAGAGCTGTGTACGCCTCTTGTTTTGTTTCACAAAAGCTTATTTTCCACGAATCTTCTGATAGAAGAAGTCACCTTGTTTCATCAAAATATTTTATGCTCAAGCGATAGTAACTAAGAGCTGTGCAGATGGAGGCAGAAAATTCATGGGCACAACCTAGCATACAACACGCGTTTCCCTGCCCTATTGGGTCCCCCGTTTCCTTAGTAATGCTAAGATGTTGTTTGTTAAAGAAACTAGCATTGTCAAGCTCACCCCTGCGGAAATACGCAATGCTAAGATTGCCACAGGCTTTTCCCTCCCCGGCCCTGTCACCAACTTCTCGCGCAATACTAAGACGTTCTTTATGGTACTCTATGCCAGACTGGCATAGCCATTGCCGAGATTCCCATAAGCTTTTCCCTCCCCGGCCCTATCACCTACTTCATTTGCAATATTAAGAGGTTGTTTGGGGTACTGTATGGCTTGCTTAAAATCGCCCAGGCTGTAATAGGCATTTCCGAGATTGCCATAGGCTTTTCCCTCCCCGGCCCTATCCCCTACTTCTTTCGCAATGCTAAGATCTTGTTTATGGTACTCTATGGCTTGCTTAAAATCTCCTATACTGTCAAAGGCATTGCCGAGATGACAATAGGCTCTTCCCTCACCGGCCCTATCCCCTACTTCTTTTGCAATGCTGAGATGTTTTTTTTTTTATGGTAATCTATGGCTTTCTTCAAATTGCCCATACTATCATAGTCATTTCATAGATTGCCATAGGCCTCTCCCTCCCAGGCCCTATCCTCAACTTCTTCCGCAATACTAAGACACTCTTTGTGGTACTTTATGGCTTGCTTAAAATTGCCAATGCTGTCATGGGCATTTCCGAGATTGCCATAGGCTCTTCCTTCTCCACCCTATCACCTACTTCTTTCGCAATACTAAGACCTTGTTTGTGGTACTCCAAGGCCTGCCTATAATTGCCCATATTGTGACATGCATTGCCAAGAGTGCTAAAAGCTTTTCCCTCCCCGGTCTTATCACCTACTTCTTTCTCAACACTGAGCTGTTTTTCGCAGTATTCTATGGCTTGCCTATAATTGCCTATACAGTCATAGTCAATGGCGAGATTGCCATAGGCTCTTCCCTCTCCGGCCCTACCCCTTACTTCTTTTGCAATACTAAGCTGTCGTTCGTGGTACTCTATGATTTGCTTAAAGTTGCCCATTCCGTTATAGGCAATGCCGAGATCGCCATAGACACACCCTTCCAAAACCCGAAACCCTATGTCCTTAAAAATGCGTAATGCTTCTGTGTAATTCCTTATAGCCAGTTTAAAATCGCTAATGCCATAAAAATAGGCGCCCAGATTCCAACAAGCCAGACCGTCCATTGCTCTGTGTCCCTCTATATTCGCAATGCTAAACCCTTTCACATGCTGTTCCAAAACATCCAACTTTCTATCCACCATCCTTGATAATCAGAATTAGGAAAGTATTCTTCGAAAGCAGTGGTTCGCCTAAAAGAAAAATAGACAGCCAAATACTGCATTTACCTACTGTTTTCACAAAGTCTGTTGTGTTGAAACAATCATAGATTAACAATTTTTAATACCGCTTATCATTACTATGGATCACTAAGCAATTTCAGGATCTATAGAGTGTTTGTTTTTAGCAATCATTGGAATAATTTAACTGAATTTCCATGAGCTATTAAAGTTTCAACAAAATGCATCTTTCCTAAATTCTTATGCATATATGTCTAGGAATTTGTAGCATAGTTGCTGGTTCAACAACTGTCCTATCCGTAAAAAATAAGTTAATTTAATTCTATGACGTATTCTTTTAATTTCAGTGCGTCTGCCTCAGCTTTTATTATTATGTGAGCAGCCCATGTTCCTTTCATACACATAATTGTTAAAATATTCTAGCACCTGATCATCAAAGAATTGAACAAGTCAAAGGAAAAGTGTTATTCGGAGTTGTGCTTTACGAATATCTTTCTTGCAAGTGGAACCTATATTTCTTAATTTTCTCTCAAATCTAAATTGATCAGTAAGATCAAATTCCTGGTCAAGCTTTTCTTTCTCTCATAACCTTCTTTAATTTAAAAACCGTACTACTGTTTGGCTTACCCTCATCTTCATTATTGTGATACATAAATTTAGCCAATCCTAAAAGCGGAGCTCGCGGGTTATTTATTCTTACTGGCCTTACTTAAAGAACCTTACTCACCCACTTTACATTGCGCGCCCTCATTAATTCAGTCACCATTTTCAAGGGCCCCGAAACTCTGAATTCTAGGACTGTCTAAAGTAATTTGTTTCCATTGTTTTCGCCAAGAGGGAAAAAATTATAAATGTGCACTTTTTGATTGGTTAATTTGATTTGATCAAATTCCAATGATGGATTAGATGTAGCCTTGTGATGAGAACATTCCAGAAATGTCATTGTTAACTTCTATTGAATTTTGCTTCATATGTATGTGTAACAATAAATAGAGCAAAGTTTCTAGAACCTCTTCATTAATAAGGATATGTTATCAGGATCTCGATCTAGTGTGATAGACTCACTTTTTGTAATTCTCTGACACGTTGTATAACTGTATAGCTCTCGTTCACGGTTTAACCTATTCTCTTTCAGAAGTGATTAGACTGTCGGGTACACATGATTTAAAATTTGTTGTCGTATGTAATCCTCCATTTGCAAAACTGAAGTCATCTCATACTCGATCCAACTGTGCAAATTATGTGTGAGGCAGTTCAACGCGGGTAAAGATAAAATGACAGTTATCCAAAAAGTTCCGTATTGTTGCATTGCTCCGAACAACTGATGGCATTTTGTCCCGTGAGGTTCAAGACGTTACGGAATTCTCAGTTATGGTTTAATTCTTCTCTTAATTCTCACTCGGCTTTTAGTTCATGACAGTCACCCTCGATTTGCAATCTAACCGTATGAAAAAAAAAACTGAAACTTGCTCTAATTAGGAAAAATTGAACATAAAGTGATTTAGCTTACTTTCTCGGTGTCCATTATCGAAAGGATAGATGGCAGTATGCTATATGTTGACTTCTTTTGATCGAGCATCAAAGCAATACTTAATGATTTACCAGACCCAGCAGGCAAAAATCCCGGGGGAGGTACTTTAGGAATTTCTGGGTGGGGATGTGCCGCTGGGACCCTGGAACCCTTGGCCTATACCAGAGCTAGTTTCAGCTGGATTTTGCTACCCTATACTAGAGTAGACGCCCCAAATCACTCTTATCCTAGAGTAGCTGTTTTCCAGAAACTGAGGTCACTAGCACAGTCTAAAGCAAAGCCATAACAAAACCTTATACCACAATTGCTTCTGTCTTAAAAAAGGATTTATTTATACTTGTCCAGTTTTTTTTTTCCATCAAGTCCTAAATTTCAGGTTAACCTGATTGAATAAAGAACCGTCACGAGTGTTGCTTTTTGGGTGCAACAGCAAGAAAACCCGACTTCCTAAATAACCTATACGAGTACAACCGAAACAACAATGTATTTTACACACAAACTCTAACAGTTCTATATTACAACGGTGCAATGTTTTCATTTCAGATATTCAAAACAACTTCTATACACAAGCATAGACCTTTCACTAATTGTCAAGAGGTTTGTTAGCTATAAACATCTTGATCAAGCACAACATAGTCGTTTAAAAAATTCCTTGTAAAGATCGGACTAAAACGTTATTCAGTATTGTATGAAATAACCTTTCGTGTCCTCCCCGATCTCCGTGGGCCATCTGCACTTGACTGCTGTGGGGTCACTACTGTTCTTGCAATTCCTTCATCAAAAGCAAACTGACTGGCCATTCGTTCAAAAGATGTTCTGGTTCGCGTGACCCGGGTTGGTCGAGGTTGCAACCTTATAGCAGCAGCGGACTCTATTTCCGTCAGCTCTTCTTCGGGGATAGTTAGTATTCCCTCCTCCGTTATTGACATGTTCGTGTGCGAGATTATGTCAGAGAATGGGAATTCATGTATGTCTGACAACGATGGCTTGTACTTCCCGCGTACGACGCTGCCGTCTCTAGTGACTTCGCTGTAAACATGGAAATAACAAATGATGGACTGCTTCTTAGAATCGTCGTAATTAACTGGTCTCTTATAATCAACACGACCATGATTACCATTCAAAAGCATGCGAATAAGATTACCCAGGACAAATGCCATTTTCTCGCGATCAAGTACAGCATAGTGGTTAAAAAGACAGACTGGATTGCCACTAGATGATGATGCAAGACCCTCCGTTCTTTGGTATTGCTGGCGTTGACGCACCCTTTCCAGTCTAACAAAAGACCAAAAAAGATAAAAAGATATCACGGATTGTCTTTGCGCTTGTAATCACTTGCACATATAGCAAAAGCAACGAATTATATAATAAAGCTCTTTAGTTCGCAGTCTGATTAAAATCACGTGGACGACGGGATGGACGTGACGGACGCAATTTTTGAAATCAGAGTGGACTGATGGATGGTATGTACGGATGGCAAAAAGTGAAAATAATCTGAATGTTGCAACGAACGAAGAACAGGTAAACGAGCAAACGATCATATGAATTTATTTTTGTTAAGTGGAATGCCTTGCTAAAATAAAGAAAACAAGATTTACTGGCCTTTCGTGTGACAACTGTGGATCTTGGTTCAGCAGTGAAAGTAAAGTTGCCTTGTAGATTTCAGTTCCACGGGAGGGGATTGTGACTCTGGGTTCTTTCCTTGTATTACTTTGTCCATTAGCATCACAATTCAGCATCTCCACAGCGTCAAGTAGTGGTGTCATACCAGCATCTTGACCTTCAATCCCTCTTAAGTCATCTGTGAACATACGATAGGCATGAAATTAAGGTTTAAGGTTATGGGCTTCTTTTCTAAAGATACTTTGACAAATGCAAAAATGTGTTACATCTAGTTCGTGCATAATCTGACCTGAAAAACATTGCCCTCCAGCAGTGACATCTTCCTCGTCACTGCCACCAGATGATTGCACCGATGATTGGGTGCCCTCTTGCAGATCGCCGAACCTATTTCCTGGATATCGAAATGGGCGATAAAACCAACTATTATCTCCACCACCACTATCGTTATTATGGTCATCATCGTCATCCCTGCTGTCTCCTTCGGAACCTCTTGCATCGTCGTCTGGAGCCATTCCAACATATCTCGCCAATCTTCTCGCCTCATACATTCCTTCCTTCCATGCATCCACTTCAGAACCCGCCAAAGGATAATCAGACAAGTTTGCCTTCTCATAACCATCTTCATACTGTCGGTTCCAGATACTTTCTTGGTCCGGAAAATTGTCTCTTATATAGAAGATGAGAATGACAGCGAACTGGCATGAAATCACAATGTCCTGGTATGTTTCCCTTGTGATAAAGTTTTGTTTCAGTGACAGCTGTTCACCACGATGAATGTAGTTATGCCATATCGCCAGAAAATGGGTGACAATTGCGGCGTACATTATGCGACGTCTTAAAGAGGCGACACTGCTGCAGAAAATCTCTACATACAGCCACACCACATGGAGGTAGATCTTAGTACCTAGTAGGGATGGGTTTCTTGGGTGGCCTTCGACAAGGGCTTCCATCAACATCTGCAGACAGTTTCGGACCTGTGGAAATGTAAGTTTCTGAGCCGATCGCCAGTTCTGCCTGTCACTCCTCTGGACGTCGCTTAGTCCAAGACCATGATCTGGAATAGGGAACATTTCGTGTACCAACTGCAAGTGATTCATGTGGACAAAATAATCCCCCAACATCAATACACGCGAAGCATGGTCAAGTGGATTAAGAAGCTTCTTGTGGTTATGTATGTAGTCCTGATCACACGCATCTCTGATGTTATACCCCTTCTCTGTCTCAACCTTCCCGCAGGAAAGAACAAAACCAAGTTCCATAGGAACGGGGCGATACCTGCTTCCAACGTTACTTGTCCCAAGCTGGATCATAAGCTTCCTGCGTCTCGAATCACCGTCTGAACTGTGTCCAATCAAGGGGCCGACAATATCATGAAGTTCCTTTTCGTAAAGGCGCTCAACTGTCTGCCATTGTCTGAACACAAATTCATGATCAAACCTATTACACGTAGGCATGATGAGAACAGGAATTCGAGGAAGTCTGGGGTGCAGGGGATTCAGGATGATTGCGCGAGAAAATGGACCAATCTTGTACTCGTTGAATGCATTCACGATTATGTTGTACCCTTGTTTGCCATTCCCACCAACGACAGTGAAATAGTCGAGGCATTTATGATCTACTCCTGTGACTCCACAGAATCCCAGTAGCTCATCAGTACGCTCGATGTAACTGATTTTTCCTAGTATGGCGGTCGCGTCTTCTGCTGCCAAGACAGGAACGTGTTTGACATCTGCATTACTTATAGCTTCTAAATACAGTTTGCCAAGGACCTTAAAGTTGTTCTCTACAAGACCACCGTCCAGATGTACTAGGTGTTGGTTTCGCCACCGATAAATGGAATGAATTTCTGGCCCACAGAGGTTAATGGCTACAAATGTCCAAATTCTTGGCCCGCCCCAAAGTAGCAGAACCTCTAGAAACAGCTTAAAAGAGGACTGGTGACGGCGCCCGTTCTTTTCAACATGAAAGTTTCTTGGAGCAGTTTGCAGTACACCGACAAGGGTGTTTCTATCCTTCAAATAGCCGTTTTCTGCTGCCTTATCAAGGTTGTGGCAAATGGCTTTCATCGAGCCACGTCTTGCGAACTCGGCCAATTTTCATCTAAAGAACGCTTTCGCATTCTCAGCCTTAAATTCTTGGACTTGAGAAAAAACAACTGAGATTCTGTATCTTCCAGCTTTTCCTTCTGTTCTTTTAATTTCTATTGCATCTCATATGTGGAAAGGAAGTCATTTCGAATTTTGGAGCTGTTTCTATTACCATCTGAGCCAATTCTTTCACTTCGCAATAAAAGGCGTTTCTTGAAAGACGGAAGTTTGGGCACACCCTCACAAGCAGAGCACATATCATTTTTAAACGTCCTCATGTCTGCACAGCGTAAACATTCAGAACTTCGAAATGTCCCCGTTATTTCTTTGGAGCTTTCCTTACAAATTCTAACAAATCTGTAATGTGGCTCTGGATACCAGGAAATTTTACTATTGTCTTCACCTGGCTTTGTATCATTAATAAGCACTTTGGTATTAACAGTCACCTTTTTATCGCCGACATTATACTCGTAACGTTCAAAAAAGAATCCATGACAAAGTTGCTTACCAGGACCTTTTGTGTTAGATCATTTGCTCTCATCTTGTGTGCGAGCTGATTTATGGAAAAATGAGGCAATGTCAGCCACTGAGCCAATGCAGGAGGCCTTCTGCTGATGACCACGGCCTTCCACATGCTGTTTCAAATTGAAGAGAAGGGATCTTTGAGAAATAGCAAATGATGTATTGCAGGAACGGCACAAAACCTCCTCCCCTTGAAAGTGAAAAGCTTTGGGAAATTTGCATTGAATCTGATTTCGAAGATCTTGAATTTCTTTCGGTATTTCTGAACTTCTGGACCGGCTAATGGCTGTATTTAACTTGTGTTTTGAGGTTGTAATGTGCAGCTTTAACAAACTCAGATCCTGGTTCGCTTGTCCTACAACGACTTCAGATGAGCATACATTGCATTCTGCAAAAAGCTTCCCTTGTCTTCTTTTAATATTAAAAGCTACGCCTGGTTCCATCTTTGCAAGTTCATTTGCTCTTAACTGCTGACTTTTCAGTTCGGTATCTACGTCTACCACTTCCACTACCTCTACACGTTCTTCAGGAATACCATGGGGAGTTGACGGCCTTGCACTGGTGTTTTCTGCCGGAAAACTATCCCCTAGATAAAGCGACACTGAAGTTGAAACTAAGTCTGGTTTGCTAACCATGCTTTTTGCTAGCCCTTTCCATCAACAGGACAAATCGTTTTCTAACTCTTCTTGTATTGGTTCCAGCCTCGGTTTTTTTGCTGGCATTGTTTCCTCTTCGCTTGTAATTACCTCGTGTTCGACTGGTCTGTGGCCACAGTACTCACACAAAATACTTACAGTACCAGTAGTTTCATACTCATCACACCCTTCACATTTCAAACAATTCCCACGCAATACGCCTCTCTTGTCCTTTCCCATTGTAGATTTTTTCTTGCCTGCTATTGCCAGTCGATCCTGTGACATACCAAGTACGGCTTATATTAGCCCAGTTTTTTTCAATTTACATGACCATTTATCCTGATGTTTTGCGTGCGACTAATTGTCATGGAGTACCACCTTTAATTAAATCGTTTAACGCAGGTACAAATAAACTGGATTATTTGGTCCAGGACGTAAAACTATCATTTTTTTTTTCGTTTCTGATTCTTTTAAATACGTCTAACACAGTTTAGACGTATTTTTCTTTAACTAGCGTTCCTGTTGACAAAATTACGCCTTCACAAAAGCTGGACAGAATAAAGCTGGGAACATCTGTTTACATTTAATACGTTGTCTTTATTTTGTTCTTATTCGCCAAGCTACGAGATGATATCGATGAGTAACGAATGAAATCAATGACTAATCAATGCTATCAATGACTAATCGATGCAATCAATGCTGACTAATCGATCATCGATTACGCATTGATCATCAGCAGTAATCAATAGGGCCGTTTATACGACAGAAAATAAGCCGCGGCTTACATAAGACGTGAACACCCCGTATAAATGGTACAAAATCTACGTTCACGGCTTTCCTCAGTTGCGGCTTATCCTAGCCTGGGAGTTTATACACGTATAAATATTTCCGTATTCTGTACGCCGCGGCCAGAGTAAGCCGCGGCCTATTTTCTCTCGTATAAACGGTCTTATTGACTAATCAACTGATTACCTATCGATTACCATTGAATACTCATGGATTTTATTGATGTCAATGTTGCCGGGCATTGTTGTCATGGATTAGTTATGTCTAGATTTATATATGTGCCGTATGTATTTGTATTTATTCAATAAGACGCCGCAGATGCGGCTTTAATTCGAATAGTATACTCAAACTCAAAAAGCGAAAACAGTATTAATCTAGTTTCAACAAGCCTGAAAAAAAATATATATATTAACAGTCCAGCAGGCTCCGACACCAGTATGGTATCCGGTTGGACCCAGGGTTCTGGGTCACACAAGCAAGTTAGCGGACAAAATTCCCGAAAATCGGACATGAAATACGGACATTAAACCTCGGCAATGTTCAATTTTCTTTCTCTTTCAAGCCCTCGCAAATAGCTGATGAGACCCGCTAATTAAAACTTTAAAGAAGCAAGTAATTTTTCTGTCATATTTTCTCACACCAAAGAGTTTCCGGTTTCCACTACCCGCGATTGCAACTTCCATGTTAAAATTGTTCTACATCTTCATTATAGCTTTGGAAAAGCCATCACTGTGTGTATTCGTTATAATTTTTTTTGGTCATAATTCGAAATTCTGGTCTTGAGGTCAGGTCAGGTCAGGTCGGGAGGCCAGAAAAATAATTTTAAGGCCCACATGTTCCACGTGGTAATTATTTACATGCGATCATAAAAAATAAAAAATAAAAAACACTTACCTTCTTTCTCTAAGTCACAAAAAAATAGTCCACCTCCTTCTTCGTAGTAACAAAACCGTCCAACTTCTTTCTTGCAGTCACAAAGAAAAGCCCTAAATGAGTCCTAATTTTGGACACGGGTTTTCGATTTTCAACCCCGTATCCTGGTCGCGTCGCTGGTTACATGCTGAGCAATGCCAAGCACGTACGTACGCACTATCAAGACAATAAATTGTTTAATTTTAACCAGTATTAATACCACCGATTTCCGTCTGAATCCCAATTTTTGACAGTTAATAATACCCAGTAGCGTTTTATGATAGTCATCTATCAACGCTGTTGAGGCTGAGTCGTGAAAATTTAAACTTGCCGATTCCATTTTTTTGTATTTTTGAGTAGCAATTCCTGGTTTCCTAAGTCTAGATAAAATCTTCAACCAACTGGTCAGTTTCGTGAAATGATACCCTATTCTAGACCCAAACGCTCTGATTTATATACCATATGCTACAGTAAACTGCTTGTAAACTGCCCCCCCCCCCCCCCTCTTCCTTCCTGGGCAAAAATGGGGAGCTAAAAACCTTGCCTTCTCCGCCATGCCGCAAAAATTGCAAAAACTCGAATTGGTCCCGAAATAAATATGATATTTATACATTGGATATAGTGGTTTGACTTTCACTGAAAAAATGAGGCCAATTGCTAAAGGTCAGAAATTTGCCTTATTCGTTCTTAACAGTACTTAACAGTAAAAGGCAAGCTAAAAGATACCCTGGGTGCTAGAGGGATGCTTTTTTCAAGATTGGAGAAAACGCTCTGGTCAACGGTCAACTGTTTATTTGGAGTTGCGGAGCTAAGGTAACCAAAAGACAGACGAATAAAAAACATATAACATAGTTTGTATATAAACTCTGAATTTTTAAATCTCAGCGAAAGACTAAGGGCAATAGATCGTAAAAACAGTAGAATTTCAGCAGTCTCTGACTTCTTCAAGCAAGAGGAATTAAAGGTCAATGTTCTGTCAAAAGAAAGAAATTGATCACGTGCTAGGCAACCACAAAGGTGCACGTGATCACCTTGGGTAGCGTTCTTTTTTACGTTGAATGAAGTAAAACATAGTAATTTTTAGCCAAGAAACTTCCGTCTTTCGTTTTATTCTTTGTCTGTTTTGTAATTGAAAATCTAAAACATCACAATGCTGACAAATACAAAAGCGAAGGAAAAGGCTGATAAATATGAAGTTTTTTTCTATCTGAATGTTTTTGGGTTAGATTAAAGCGATGTAATAATATTGTTTAAAAATGTTTGTGTTAATGAGTAATGCAAACAATCTTCACACTAGCGAGTCGTGGCAATAACTTGTATCAACCTGGAACTTAAAGGAAACTTTTTGGTTTCATTAAAAAAAAGAAAACAAAAAATACTTTGTTTTACACCATAGTGACAAAGCAGATCTTTTTCTGACGTTAAAAACTTTAGCTACCTATTAATCATTTGCCAGAAAAAACACGACTTCCTGTCATCTTTATGAAAACTGCTCGTAGGGTGTCAATTTCAACCTACATATGCAAATTTATTAAGCTCGAATATCACACAACACGATGAATCAACCCAGGCCGGAAATGTCACAAAAACATTTTCCATCGAAATATTTTATTGAAACAAGCAACACATTTGGTATTAAAGGCAAAAAGCCCTTCCTATTTCATTGCGTGCTTGAGAACAAGACACCCAATTCGTGTCAAATCAACTATACGCAACAAAATTAATTCAGGATCAAACCCTTTTCTGAAGAATCTTTTCCATAAATAAGTACAAAAAGATAATAATAAGATCTAAATAGCCAGACCATTGAGATGCGACTTCAGTAAGCACCTATAGATGGATTCAAGGCATTCGATTCTCTCAATGTTTTCAAAGCCCATACAGAATTTGCTATTTGGTTTCAGTGCTGTACATAACAGCACAGTTAGTAAAATATTAACTTACAAACAAAGCTCAGTCAGTTGATAAAGAAATCAAATTGTTGTCGAAGTCAATTACTCTTCGCGTTACAATGACTTTGCAGGTTAATTTTAATTAACCTGCAAA
>NC_090893.1:26816172-26821172 GCF_036669925.1 Montipora capricornis
GGGATGGGAGAAGAGTGTGCTAGATACCACGCTAGACTTGCGGAGCTTTTGGCCATAATGAAGGGCCAGACCTACAGTACGACGGTGTCATGGATCCGGGCAAAAGTCTCGTTTGCTCTACTGAGAGGGCACTTTTTATGACTGAGAGGCTCTAGGGGTAACAGAAAACTAGCAAAGAACATTCATGAGACTGATTATGAAATTGAAAGAGGACTTGCCGGACTTTCTTAATCAATATATTGTATATCACTCTGCTTACTAGCTGGTCTAGTATAGTACGATACCTTTTAGTTTTTATATATTTCTACTAATTAGTAAGCAAAGACCAAAGAGAAAGACACATATGTAATGGAATTTCTATATAATGCATATTAAATTATTCATTATGGCATGATTATTATTATTGTAAATTTTTGATTTTTCTTTGAATTTGTAATTATCATTATGATTATTATTATTATTATTATTATTATTATTATTACTATTATTGTGATTATTATTATTGTAATTATTATTCTTACTATTATTATTATGATTATTATGATTATTATTATGATTATGATTATTATTATGATTGTTATTATTATCTTACTTACATTAAAAGAAATAGAGATGATTGATAATAAAAAATTCAAAATTCTATAAAATTACGAATTCCATGATGCAGAGATATTAAAATCATACAATCGAATTATACTAATGACGGCTAAACCAGTGTCCATAAAACGCCCCGAGTATAAAAACATATAGACCGTGTATCTCAAATATCCGCACTAGCTACATTTATTTTACAGTCTAAGGATTGCTCTATCTTGCTACGAAACGGCGTTCGCGAACCTCTAACGCAGGCATGTACCGATCTTAAGAGTTCAAACGAAATCTGTGTCCTGAGCCAAGTGATTACAATATGATAAGGCTCGGTATCTTTCTGCGCTATCTTGTCTGCGAGATGCTTTAAGAACCGCTGACACTCGTCGTTATTATTATTATTATTATTATTATTATTATTATTATTATTATTATTATTATCATTATTATTAACTTAAGGTGGCTCTTTGAAGAGACACTCTCTTTATAAAGATTTGCGCTACACACTTTATCACGTAACAGCAATGTTATGGTACCATATGAAACACCGATTATTGCTGAACAAGATTCGGTCATTACTGTGACGAATACATTACTTTGGCAAAGGAAAATCCCAACAAACACACTGTATATTTTAGCTTTAGTTGCTCATGTCTCAAAAACAAACTCGGTGACTCTCATTTTTTATTGCATAAATGTGATCAGAAGATGAAGATGAAACTTTCTGCAATTTTAAAAAAATTCTGTGTTGCAGAATCAAAGCCTCCTTAACAAAATCACAGATTTACGGTGGCCCTGAATCGTCTGTACAGGATTTTTTAAAAACCCTTTGCAAACAGTTTCATCTTAGCCTTCTGACCACTTTCCAGCAATAAAAAATGGGGCCACGATTTTTTTTTTTTTTGTTGAGATATGTGCAACTAAATACAAAACAAAGGATGTTATTATAGGGTTTTCCTGTTCCCAACGGTGACTTGTTACGTCACAATAATGAGTGCATCTTGTTCAGCGATAATTGGTGTTTTTTATGGTATCATAACATTGCTAATACGTGATACAGTATTGTAGTGCCAATTATTAGTTCTAATAAGAGCGTTACTTGAAAGCTTTGAAACTGGTTTGAGCCACCTTAAGTGACGTTAAAGAAACACCTGTCATGAAATTAGCCTACTGTTTATTTGGCCCCCAATTCACGTAGTCGTTCCTAACAAGAACGTGGATCCTCTATCGAGTTCTGAAAAGTCAGTTTCCTTCTCCTCCTCGTCAGATCTGCTGTCATATTCAGTCACCTCATCGTCAGCATTGTCTGCCCGGAAGCTGAAATCCTGGGGTGATAGAGTTTTCTGGAGTCCGGTTACATTGAAGGTAAAGGATGTGTTACAGCGGTTATCAGTTACACGCGCCCCTCACTGACCTTTCATATCTCGAACGTAAAATTAGGTGGACGTCAACCAAACATTTCCGTGACGATACTCCTGTTCTCTTTAGGGAAGTTGAAATTGTCATGGACACCTTTCATTGACGTCCACCTAAATTTTATTATCTAATATGAAAAAAAAATCGTTGAGGGGTGCCTGTTACTGATAACGGCTTTAATCTAGTCTAGTTCTAAGGTCAGGCAGAAAAAAGTTGAAACAGACTGCCAAGTTCATTTCCGCGATCCGCACTTCAAAACAAAGAAAATCCATAATCCACGCTGAAATATTGAAGAAATCCGCGATCCGCTGAGCGTTCAAAATCCGCCAATCTTCAAAATTTGTTCTCAAAATCCGAAATCGGAGTAGTTTTTTTAGCTAAATCCGCTGATCCGCGAACCTATTCACCCCCTCACCGTACGTCAGCACTTGCCATGAAGAAATCCATATCTAAGACTCTCTTTGAAGAGGAGGCAGACGTGAACTCGGAAATGGCCTGTTGTGTCCATGACTGCAATCGAGTTTTTGTGTTTTCGCTGCAAGCAATATAGGTTATCGTGTGACTTGGTAACACAATTTCTTCCAGTATTGTTAGGAAAAAGTACGAAACATTTTTAAATACCATCGTTGAAACTTGTAAAGCATCCGTTTACAGTCTGAAATGTAAATTATTTAATTCGGAGATATTGAGCAAGATATATGATTATAGCAAGAAATTAACCACTAAAATAATATGAACTTAAAATCCTTTGAACACGAGTAAGCTTCCCGGTGCATCTTGTTAAACGAAAAAAACTCCTGTTGCATTTATTTGATTAAACTAATTGGCAAAATTCAACTAAAACCTCTACCAAAGAAACACAGTGCTGACACGAACATCCTACATCCTTTTTAGACGAGAAGGCAGCTGCACGCAAAAATTAGTTACCACAATCGATCAAGCTGGACGATTTTCTTGGCCAACGTACATGCGTCTTCCTACGTCCCATCTGGGATTGTCCTTGCAAAGTTTAGGTTCATATCTCCATTGCTTTCCAAAGACACGATAATCAAACTTTGTAGTTCCACAGTAAGATGCGAAATCAGGAAACCGGCTCTCCTCTTTCCTGCCATCGTTCGCCGTTGACCCAAAATATCGCATCTTCTCTTCGTAAGTCCCGTGTATCCCTAAATACGAGTCACAAACGTTTGTCACGTTGTTAAACTTTGGATTAAATGAGGCTGGCGGATGGTAATACAACCTTGAGTCGTGGATAAACTGTTTTGTTGGAATGCCATTTAACCATAAGCCAATCTGCTGATCGGCGTGCGGATGACATAATATTGTACTTTTATTTTGTGATAAGAATTTAGAAATGATATCCGGCGTGAATATCATGAATGATTCATCTATCCATGTTATGCCTACTTTGCAATGAAAATGTCCCCAGATGAGATTTTCTTTTGGTCGCATTGGCAGTTCAGCAAGAAGTCTCTTTAGACAAAGGAAGTAATCATCGTCTAGTCTAAGAAGATATTGAAAGTCAAACTTCGCGTAAGCCCATTTAATTTGGTGGAGAAAGCGCAGTCCGAACTCCCAACCCAGCAACGGCTGTAGTTCTATATCCTTGTACTGATTTCTTTCTTGTAAAAGAACATCGCGCTTTGCATTGTCCGGAATAAAGCCGTCGGTAACGAAGAAACATTTAACCTGATAGAGAAAAAATGGAAATGTCAGCAACAACAGCGGTGGTGGGGAGGTTAAGATGCTGGAAGACTAGCCTAACCGGCAATGGTCAGTTTTTACCATGCAACCACGACGCTGATTTTTACCGGACATGGCTGGTGTTAACAACGCCAATTTGATATGGTACTTTATGTTACTTGGCGATCAAAAAAAACAAAAAACGAAGCAGATAAATGAGATTACAAGGAAGATAGAAGTAGAGAACCAAAGGAAAACGAATTCAGAAAAACACGGCACTTACAAGATCTGTAAAAAACCACAGCCAAAAAAACACAGAGAACAATACGAGCCTCACAAAGGTGTTAACCAAGTACTGTTATAAAGGTAGACCAAAAACAAAGAAGGATTTAATTAATTATGGACTAGGAAAACTTTGTAGGGCAAACCAAGAAAGGAGAAAACAAACGAACACTAATTACACGGAAAACACGGGAATTCGTGGCTACAAAGCGGCTACACAGCGGCCCGGCGCAATGAACTAACTTAATGTAGGTGTTCATTTTTCACTGATCGAATTCTGCCAGTAGCGCAAATTCGAAATAGAGGAGCACCGAAGGTTTGTCTGCAGTTTTCAGATTTGAAAAAGTATAAGTGTTGACATCATTTTTATTCTGAAAATTCCTTGTCGCTCTCTAGGAAACAAAGTTTAGTGACAGGCCGTATCAACGTCGTTAGGCTTGTGCGAACTCTTGCTGACCTGGGAAATCCGTCTTTTCCCCTAAAAACTTCTTCCACCCCGCCAAGGGGCCATTTTCCGCGATAAAAATTTTCGTCCACGATCAATACCAGATCTCCGATGGCTAGGAAACGTCGAGGCTTTAACCACTCACTCTTTTCGTGCGGAGTTAGCAAATATACCTTTTACTATCGTTTCCAAAATATATCGGAGAATTACTGGACTTGGCGCCAGCGACGTCTCCTGTACATATCTTCCTTTGAGAAGGCACCCAGCGGCAAATTAGGGTTGGGTTTCAACAGTGGCAAATGATTTTGTGTATTCGGCTCCAGATCTCTGGGGTGGCTACTTACCGCAGTCAGTGGCCTGCTGTTGAGAATTCCTTGAGCTTTGGTCATCAGGGTCCTGAGGGATTCATCAGACTCGATTTGTTCGCCCAGCAAGGCTGATCTGATTACGCGTTCCCAAACACCGCCCATCTATGAATCCATCTTTGATTCCAGCTCGTTAGGGATTCGCGGATTTCTCTTTGTCCAGCTCTAAAATTAGTGCCGTTATCACTATGGATTGTATCCGGATTTCCCGTGACATTTGT
>NC_090893.1:26826172-26833672 GCF_036669925.1 Montipora capricornis
GTTGTCTTCTGCTGTCTTTCTTAAAGCAAAACTGGAGCAACTGGGGAGGATGTGGCGTCAAAGAGGTGTACCTGGAATTTGGTGTACGTCACTGTTCGGCCACCATAAAAATCTAAAGGCATCTGGGCCAGCGGGTCGTACTCTGATTTGGTGAAAATTTTCTACATCTGCCGCCAATGCAACTGGATTTTCGCGGGATCTTGTCAGGACACCTACGGATGGTGCGGGTAGTTACCACAGTGGCCTTCCTTCAACTTAAGCTAATCATCTGGTATCTGCTTTGTGCCTTCAAAAAGGTTGCTGTCTCGGAGGAGCCGTTTCAGTTGTCAACGGCCCATAGTGCTGGGATTTCAATCATGTCAGCGCCATCTAGCACTTTAACGGTTAGATTAATTTCTTGGCTAACCTTCGGGCTATCTTCTTTTTCTTGAGTGGTTAAGTCGAAGGTTTTCAAATCTTCTCGCGCTCCAAGCTCCATTACCAGATCGTTATCGCACAAACGAAAGGTCAGAGTCATTGTCTAGAAGAGCGTAGGTCTTCACGGTCTTCCCCCCAGAATCATGGCTTTGACTGGAACAATTCTCAAGCACATTTTCCCTTCACTACCAGAGGTACTGTGGCTTTGTCCACCAGGAACCAGAGGGGAACTGTCAACTTGAGTCTCGGGTAACGGGGCGGCCTCTCCTTAATTCAAAAGCTGTCATCTGGCCAGAGGATGAAGCAGTGTGTGGTGCTTTCGGGTGCACCCTTGAATTTGGCAGGAACCTTTGGCTTAGCATCCAATAGCGATGTGCCTACATTAAAAACAGTTGTGACACAGGTGGGCCTTCCGCAAAATTTACTGTCGCTAGAGAGCACTCTTGTTCTACGCCCGCCAGTACCAGACAGCATGAGAGTCATCACATCTTTGAATGAAATGTTAACGACTCTAGGCACACTTTACTTTACTTGACGATTCACTGAAGGGAAAAACGAAGCACCTACATGAGATTACAAAGAAAGGTAGAAGTAGAAAGCCAAAGGAAAGCAAGTTCAGAAAAACACGGCGCTTCTAAGGTCTCTGCGGTTCTCCGGATTACTGAAATGGTTTTGTGTACAACATGATAGAAACTTAGCATTTCACATTACACTCTAATCATTTAAGTCTATTTACAAGTGCAGCCGAGAAGTGAACCCGGTACAATCTGGACCACATTCAACTAGTGGTCAAGACGGATCTCGAACCCGGGATCTCCGAATCTCAAGGGAAGCAACTAATTACCACTTGGCCGCACTGTCGCCATTTAATTATAACATGATGGAGGAATAAGACTTTTCAAAAATTTCATAATATTTCATTGCTTTAAATAAAACAAAGATAGTAACTTTATCTGCAAATCTAAAAGAATAAAGGGAAATTCTTTATCTACATTCTTTCCCACTAGGCCCCCAGTTGTTCAAAAGGTGGATAACGCTATCCACCAGATGAATCACTATGCATCAGATAGCGCAATCGCTTCCGCTAACACTTGATCCGGAGGATAGCGCTTTACATCGTTTGAACAAATGAGGCCAGAAATATAAATATTTCATAACACTTTTTAAATAATTGTGGTATATTTCCGGGACTGGCGGATTGTGCAATTCAGACAATTGTCACAATGTGTTCTGGCAGCATCTTAAGTTTGTCAAACACCTTTTTAACGGGGCTAAACTAAAGCATAGTTAATGCATGGAGGTGGTTATGAAACTCGACAAGTTCCTTTGTTTCATGTTTTTGTCTGTATTTTTGGCCTTGACCCTGCACAAAACATACCTTTTTTCGAGAAGATAACCAATCAAATCCTTCGATTAAATTGTGTGCAACTAATTTGAAAACCCGTGCTAAGAGAAAACAAACGATTGTGCAGGGTCACGGTCAATTCAACATCGATTGCAACAACATTGCTCTCGCTTTTGAAGGTTCTAAGGTTTCATAACCAGTCCCTCGATTAACTATGACTAAAGTAAATGAACATTTGTTTGAAATTGCGGGGAATTCGAAATACCCGAGTTCAAAATAATGGGGTGTAACTGCACATCCACATGATAATGAGGATATTAAAAAAAACAAAATTGGTTAAAGTGTAATCGTAAACCTTAGAATAACAAATTAAATGCCACGAAGTGTTACCTTATCCTTCTTAATGCAATACCACAAAAATGCAAGAAAAGCTAGCGATAGCTGTCCCAAAACGAGTCCTTGAGTTTACCTCTTAAGTTGAGACAGCCCTTACCCCAAAACAACCTAAACTAGTTTACCAAAATGGTAGAAATGCTACCGAGGGGAAGGGAGATCAGTGGTCAATTATGTTTGCGGTTCGTGCGTGGAAAAGAAGGGAGATTTTAGTGAGTCTTGAGGAGGGATGGTACAAAACATGGACCCCCTAACTGGACCGAAAATGGACGTTCCTTCTGGACCGCACTCCAGAGAAGAAAGAAAACAATAGATGGTTTTCCCAGTGACGTCATCAAATTCCTAAATCAAAGTCGCAAGGCCTTCTGAATTTTTATCTAAAGGAAGTTGAAGATGACGTAGTTTCCAGTTCCGTGACGTCTTTAATTTCGAAAATACAGCATTTTGAACCTCGGAATCGTCGTATTTGGTGGGGAGCGCAACAGTCTTCGTCCCTCAAAGACAGTACATTGCACATTGAGACCCTGAGTGTCAACCTGTGACTTGGAAAATATAGACCCAATAGACTTGACTACCACCGTATCAAAGTTTTGTTTCCGTACCTGCCTGTTTTTCCGACAGTGTTTCCACCATGTTTCCCTTACTGCCTGCCTTCTCTGAAATCGTCCAGGAGCTGTGCTAATAATGATCAACAACAGTACTTTCGTTCGCTTGTTTCCCAAATGTCTGAAGTCCAGTACTGGAAGCAGCTTCGTGTAATGCATATAGTCCGTTAGAACAGATGCGTCTGAGCGGGTCTCTTTGCCATCACTTTGTGCGTCGCTAGACGTTGTTTCATCGTTGTGTTTCACATTTCCATTAAAGCGTCCAGGTAAAATTGAAAAGTGAATATAAACCAAGAGTACCACTATGCAAACAAAAGCATAAAGGAGTGCAGGAAAAGGAAACTTCATGGATGGCCGCCTCCAGGACATTGCAGGAAAATGCCCCTCCTTTTGCGAATTCTCGAGCGATGCTGGTAAACGAAAGTGTTGGGTCGTGACTAGCGTTCACTCCTTTAACACATAAAAAAAAAATAAATAAATAAAAAGAAACCAAAACGCGGATTACTTGCGGATAACTTCGCCAGCGGGTAGCTTGCACTATGTGGTAATGCGCTACCCCACTCAAACAAAGATAAAACACTTACTGTGTAATATGAAAAACATTTACTGTATAAACGAAAGTGTTGGGTAGTGACTAGCGCCCACTCCTTTAACAGAAAAAAAAAAAAAAAAGAAAAAGAAACCAAAACGCGGATTAATTGCGGATGACTTCGCCAGCGGGAAGCTTGCACTATGTGCTGATTCGCTACTCTGCTCAAACAAAGATGAAACATTTACTGTGTAATAACAAACGGTAGGTGGGGTGTGTCAACACGAGCCGTGTGCGACCCTATTTATTATGTCTTTACAAGCAAAAATACAACAAGAAAAGCAAACAAATAATGGTATGAAAGCCTACAAACTAATCTGAACTAAGCGCGTATACAAATGTTTGAAAATATGTATATACATGAAGAACGGACAGTCATTCATCCTTGGGTATTTAATGAAATGCAAGAATGAAATGCAGAATACATACCAGCCCTCCACTAATAAAACGTTTTAACAAAATATCGTGCAACTCTCCAGACAATGGGCCACATAACCCATGATAAATACATTTATTTCTCTTCATTTATTTACTTTTATTAGTAACATATACATCTAATATACGTTTGATCTTTATGTTGACCCGAGCATACTCGGGAAAAATTCCGACTGCTTCTATCGGGAGCCAAACCTGTGAGTTCGGATGCTGTACCACAAAACTACTGGACAATCTTCCAGCCTTACTGGGACATGTTAAATTAACGCAAGTGTTGTTCGTATTCCCAAAAAAACGATAAAGTACTAATTCGACTCTTCTCTAAGCTTCGCTTTATTCGTCTTTCACATCACAGGAAAATTACAACTCATAAGTCCTTCTCGTTTGTTGTTCTCTCTTTGCACGTGTTCTTTGTTCCCAGAGTTCATAGCACACTAACTGAACATTACATCATCTATAATAGAACAATAGCAAAACGAGGAATAACAATATCGTCACGCACGTTCGGACAAAACTCCGAACTCAAACAGGCTACTGAAAAGACGGCTACGGAACAGTTCATAAATCTTAAATGAATCAATAGGTTCAGCTCTCGACAAGTGTGCTAAAGAGCATGGTCTGTGTTATCAGCACTTAAACCGGTGAGGTTTTTGCTCGTTAAATATGCACATTTTTAACGTCTTCGTTTCCTCACAATCCGCGCCCTTTCTTAAATTAAATTATTGTCAGCGCGTGCACATAACGTGGACTTTCGTGGGCTGTAATGGGCTGTAATGAAGTTTATTGATCAACACATGCGCAACGAACTTTGGTTTGGCAAGAAGGCCGTCATCAATTAACGTGACAACGCTAAGTGGAGTTGTTTCTAAGCGGAGTTGTTTCCATAAACGTGCTGGACTAGACTGAACGATTCTAGGACCTTATTAAATTTGACAGTATCCAAATTTTTAGTGTCATCCATGTGATAGTTGAAGTCCCCCACTATTAGCAGGTTTCCAGGGGAAACAACTAACTGCTCTGTGAGGGTGCCGAATTCTTCGAAGGATAGAGCACTATTTAGTTGATTTGCCTTCGATGGAGGTGGTCTGTAAATGATAACAATTCTTGTAGATCCAGTGGAGCATGTCGTAACGACATCCAAGTGTTCAAAAGAGCTAAATTTTCCTTGGGTTTGTCTCGTAACTTTTATGTGTTTCTTTACTAAGAGACCAACTCCTCCTCCTCGTGAGTTTTTCCGTGGAACATGGTAGAAGCAGTATCCAGTGGGGCAAACTTCGGCGATGGAAAAATTTGAGTTTTCATAGTTTTGATTATCGCGTAGCCATGTCTCAGTCACTGCAAATATATCTACGTTATTTTCAACTGCATAATCTTTAATTGCAAGCTCCTTCTTATTGATCGATCGGGTGTTCAGCAAGCAAAATTCAGTGGGTATAAAGCCATTTTGCAGTTTTGGTTTGAGCATCTTAAATTGATAAGATTTTGCCGATTCAGTCCCCTGAGACAGCAACTTTTAAAACCGGGAGTGGTATTATATGACACAGCAGTGGGCCGTGATGCATGGCTGCGTTTGGCTTGTGATGAGACAATGACCGGTATTGTTCTGTTCATAGAAGGCCCCGGGTTGAGCTTGAACGTCAGATATTGAATGCGGCGGAGCTGTTAGGATAATAGAAACATGGTCTTTTGAGTCTTTTCATCCTACGCCGCTTTGGTAAATTTCTGTGCAGAAAAGAATCTGTGATTGCATAACCAGTGTGCGTCCAGCCGCGTGGTATTCATGTTATGAACAAAACATCTTTGTTTGGGTAATGACATCTACTGTGAAATAGGATTCCAGCAACTTTATAAGTCAACCGAAGGTACAGTGGTAGATAGGAAAAATCCCTTCTTATAGGTCGAAGATTCAGCCATGAGTCGCATTTTCCAGGCCAGTTTGTAGATTTATAGCTTCTGTACCGTCTCCCATTTAAAAATGGGTGGTTGGTGCAGCAGAGAACGAACCAAAGGAGAAAGAGTGCGGAGCGATCACACATACGTCTTAACCTCATTACTATGCAAAACTTGTGTTTAAGCCATCTTACGAAAGAGGTGTCTCCTTTGTTCCGCACTCCGCTAGCGCACCCGTTAATCACTAAAGGTCGATTGACCGGTAAGTATGCCGATTAATTACCAAAACTAATTAATATATATATATATATATATATATATATATATATATATATATAAATCATTGCTGAATAACCACTAAGCCTAAGCGCTGATTTCAAAATGGTTAGCTTTTTTATATGGTGGCCGGACCTCTCTCTCCCTCTCTCTCTTACAGCCCGGTCTTATTTGACAAATAAATTAGATTGTTGTGTTTAAAAATGTTGTCTAAGCAAACGGTGACTCGGTAGTTTAGTGGTTAGGAGCCGTAACATGTGAGCTAATATTTGTAGCTTCGAGAGTCCGGATATTTCGGTTGTGTTTTAAAAGAAAAAAAAACTGTTCAATTCCCAGAATTCATTTCCAACTGTTAGTATCACAGCCGCCGTGTTGGCGGAAAGAACAAAAGAACAATAGCGAAAAAGCTTTTTGCGAATTTGACTCCATTGTTAAGCAAAACATGAACTACTTTTTCTCTGTTGTTTTGGCACCAACATGGCCGAGAAAACTCGGCTTCAATTGCAACATAATCTCATTAACCGGTAGCCGCAACCCCCATATCTCTTCTGAAGGTATTCTTTTCCCAGAGTGACTTTATACACCAGTCTCTGATGTTGTAAAATATACATTGACTTAACAAAAATAAGTTTAATCGCATCCGAACCCCTCACAACCTGAAGTGCTATTTGGGTTTTCGGATATCGGGATTACTGTAAATTTATGTGAACCGAAAGGAATTTTTAAAGCTGATCGCTCAAAGAGAAATTTGCTGAAACCAGCATCGCATTACATTAGTCCGCACAATCTTCTAGCAAAAAGAAAACATTAAAGATGTGCGTAATTCTTGCTTTCTGAGAATTATTTTAAACTAGATTAACTGCCTTCATTATACAAACTTAGAATCACACGTTAACGTTCAGTAAAAGAAAAAAAAACGCCTCCCTAAATACTCCAATTAATTGGTTTGTTGGAGTACATTTACATATTACCTTCATACTACTCGCAAAAGGAAGGAAACAAATGACCAAACAAAAACATTGGTAATTGACTTTCATCCTGGGTATATCAAAATATTCTGAATATTCGAGTTACATGTAATTGGTTTGTTGGAATATATATATGTTATTTACCGGCTGGGAGGTCCGTATAGGGAAAAACTGTGCCCAAGGTCTTGAGTACGGCCCGAGACCGCAGGCCGAGGGACGTACTCAAGGCCGAGGGCACAGTTTTTCCCTATACGGACCGACGTAAGCCGGTGAATAATCTATTTACTTTTTTTTTCTGCTTTTTTTTGTCTGAAAATCAAGTTGCCCTGTCACAGTTGAAATTAATTTATAACTGAAAAAAGTGCTCCAATCGCAAAGCTCAAAGAAAAATGATAGATTAACGATAAAACAGAACTTCAAATATCTCTTGGTGCAATAAATATAAAAAAAACCAACAGTTATATTTCATGGCAAGCACAGAGAAATGAGCTAAACAAACTAAACAATGATGTTTGAAAAATTCGTACAAACAGGCGAATAAATTTCTACGTATTAAAATGCTTTGTGTTGTTGAAAATTAAA
>NC_090893.1:26841172-26848672 GCF_036669925.1 Montipora capricornis
ATGCGGTAAGCCATTCTTTACTTGTTAATTTTTACACGATTTACCAAAAGCCGGGCTCATCTATTCATGTGGTGAGTCAGTGTCGTTGCTTTAATTTCGAAGAATAAGAATTGCTGGCAAATAAAAAATATTTCAAAACTCGCACTACTTACAAATCAGCGGTTTATGGTCTTTATCATTGTGGCTTGCAACAATCTTTTGTTGGTTTGTTAGGTAAGATCGGTAAGAGATGAGCTCCTTTTAATCTAGTCACGCACGCGCTATCGATCTAAATAGATCGATTTTCTGAAAATGTCGTAAATCGTCAAATTTAGAACAATGAAAGTTTATACAAGTAGCCAATCACTGGCCAATTTTTATCGAAATCGGTTGCTATGACATCATTCTATGATCTTGCAAAAACTGCCTTCCATGGCCGTCCAACCCGAGGGCAACTCGAAGGGCAAAAAAACAACGAATTTTAGTCTAAACGACAAAAAAATTACACAGAAAGCTTCGTTATAGTCAAGCGAGGACATTTGGATTGTTTTTATGACAAACTGTAAGGGATACTCATGTGAAATAAAGGTGAGCGTCTCAAAGGTTTTGTAATGAAATTTGTCTCCACGTGACGTTATGAAACCATGGGCCAGAAACGTCTTTCCCACCTTCCAAATTACTTCCAAAACCTACTTTTTGCGTAGAATAAGCTTTTATAATGATGTTTTTGTCTTCTGATGGAATATTTTTCAATTCGGGGACTTTTTATGAAAAAATATTTATGACCGACTGGAAGCGTCTATTGCGTGGCCCAAGGTTGCCCAAATCTGCCCATAATTGGATTGCGCTTTCATCGCCTTCGCTAAAAAAATTCGTAAAATATTTGCCGATGGATCAATTTCTCTGAAACTTGGACTGGTGATTGCTAATGAATTTAGGAAAAACTTTCCTTCGGACGGAAAATTGCTGTGTTTTGCAAAAGAATTCGACGAAGAGAAAGTGAAAAATTTTCGGTTGTATTTTATGTGCTCTAGAATGTTTACATTTGACAAGCGCTAGTATGCAAATTTTTACAGAAGGTATTAAATTGCAAAAAAATATCTGCTGGCAGATTGTTAAATGAACTTTATTTTAAGCGTTTATTTGGACTAAAACGATGCAATACGAAGCGAGAAATATTATTTTGAGTCCGAAGAACTTTCAACTTTCCATATTAGCCATGTAACGAAACTCTGTCGTCACTTTTTGAAAGAACACCTTAAACAAAACATTTGCTTGCGAATAGAATTTTTACCTTCTCTCTTTGGCCTGGGTTTATTTGAGAATCAAGGGGGAATGGGTTTGGGCCATATGTCAATGGCCATTATTTTCACCTCCCTCCCAGGATTTTGGCAAGTCACATGAACTGGCACCTGGGTGAAAACCTGGTTTTGACTTGTTTCGAGGTAAGTTTTCATCCTACCGCTATTCATCGTCATTTTATTCCAGCAGTATTTTTTCATTCTCGCTTCGAGCCTTTCGTTTCTTATTTCATGTTAATTTCGGTCACTGGGCGGATCGAAAATTGGTTGCAGTTAATTTCTGGGTCAGTTTCGGATCTCGGCTACCACACTTTCTTCACATTTGTCAGTTATGCAACAAACAACAGGTTTGATTGCACTGAAATTGACGGATTGAAGCAAAAAAAAAAAAAAACCTGATACCTATTCGACCTGATAGAATGTCAAGTATTTGAAGACCACCAAGTTTGTCGATTTGTGAATGATAATTACATCGGTTCAAGGATTGCAGAAATGACGCGACTGAACAAAGCAACTCTAGTCACGGTCAAAAGCACCTGTCTAGTTAAAAAATTCCAAGAAAGATTAATTACCATAAGTTCCTGTTTACTCAATAGAGTTCCAGGAATATGTTTTGCCTTTGTAGGTTCAGTTTTTCAATCCAACATTTTATCAAACGACTAACCAACTTACCTTTTTTTTTTAAAGAAAGAATCCACCGCAATGTTACTGTTACCATTCTGAGCTATGAAATTCACATACAAATGCAATGGCAACCAAAATTAAGTTAAACTTTATGGGATCTGAAATTTTGCGAAGCCAATACACGTTACGGATCAAATTTACAAAATGAATAACTTAAAAGATATAATATCTGTCGATATGGTTAAGAGTGCTCCATATCTGAGAAGTGGCAAAATAAAATAATAATAATAATAATGATAAGAAGAAGAAGAAGAAGAAGAAGAAGAAGAAGAAGAAGAAGAAGAAGAAGAAGAAGAAGAAGAAGAAGAAGAAGAAGAAGAAGAAGAAGAAGAAGAAGAAGAAGAATCAACTCAATGGCAATTACAAACCCGTCTCTGAAAAAGCACTCCTACAGTCTCATCCCCACCCCAGTGTGCAGAAAACTAACACGATGCCAAAAAACAAAGAACTTGCTAAGTAGCTGAAAAGACTAATGAAAGATGAGTCGCAAAATTCAATCAGAGAGCAATGATCCTCGACAATGTACACAACGCCTTTTTTTATGGCAATAATTAAAAACATTTTGTGATAGCGGTTGCGGCATTCCCAAAATAGGCCCTGAAACATGGTGATAACCTAGACTATTAATTGCCAATTCCTTATGATACTTTCAGCCTTTGTTTTCATACCCTCAGTGAAAATGGACTGGTTAGTCTTTGGAGGTGAAATAACAGCAACTATTTCCGCAAAAATGGCACTTAAAGCTGTAGTACCTGGAGCTAGCGCAGCTGTCGTTTCGCTCAAGCAGGATGTGATTTTTGCCAAGGTAATGTAGTCGGAGGTCTAATTAACGTGGCGTCAGGATTGGGCGACCTTTGTACGCTTGGGGCTTCAGGCGCTGTTAAAGATGTATTGAAAGAAAGTGCAAAGAAAGCTGGCGTGCAAACTGCAAAAGAATTGGCGAAGGAGGCCGGGAAGGAAGGAAGACGAAAGGTTGGTCAAGAACTTGGCAAACAGTTGGCAAAAGGAATGGTCACCGTGGAAAAAGGAGGGAAAGAGGCTGCTATTCAAGCTGCAAAGGCGGCAGCTTATGAAACTGGTAAAAAAGCAACCAAAGAAGTGGGTCAGCAGATTTCTAAAGAATTTGCAAGAGGAGTAGTCAAAGAAGCAGTTGAAGAAGCGTGGAAAGAGGGTACTAAGATAACCGCCAAGAAGTTTGCACATTATTCTGCGACAGAAATAATTTCCACTGGTGGCCGTGAAATTTTTGAAACTGTTACAAAAGAGTTTTCTCATGACTTAATCAAAACAGGTAGTGAAGCCTTCCTTCGTAAAATGGCAAAGCAGACTGGAAAGACAGTCTCATCCTTTGCTCTAACCGCAAGTGTTGCTACAGCTGCTGCCTCGAAGGATTTCACGAAGAATGCTTTCAAACTCACGGGTATTGATTATAGCATTGCAGTTGTAAAGGGCGGCATAAACTATTTTAAGTAAGGAAACCATGATAGCTAAAAGCTCCCAGAACACCCCTAATTGTGAGACGAAACACTTTTGGCAGCTCCCAGGTCTTGTTGTAATGTTCCTTTTTTCTTTTTTCTTTTTTTTTTTTTAGTACTTTCTTTGGTCACTTGTTTTTCTCCACGGTGTTATCTCCGAAACCTCTCCTCTTCCCCCCCCCCCTCCCCCCCATCCTTCTCACACTTTTCCGTGATTCATACCAACCTAGTAGGTGATCAGTATAGCAAAGTACTCTTTATCAGCAAAACTAGATATTCAAGGGATTTAAAATTGTTGAACATGCCCCAGATGTTCAAACGATGGATAGCGCTATCCTCTGGATAAATCACTATCCAGGGGATAAGTAATAGCGAAACCAATTGTGCTATCCAATGGATAGTGATATATCCGGTGGATAGCGTTATCCACCTTTAGAACAACTGGAGCCTGATCTGATAAATATAATACTATGAGTAGAAACTCAAGACAAGCAGTGAATTGTTGAAAGTTAGTAGACAAGTGTTTTAGGTTTTTGTCAGCCAGTCGGTCACAGAGTGGATCATTGGTTTACTAGATGCCATTTCAGGTTACACCTCAGAACTAGTTTAAAGAAAGAAGCAATGATCAAGTCACCTTTGTAAGGGCAGAAAATTATTGATATTGTACTCATTTAATTCGCTTTCACTGAAAATAGGAAAATTTAGAACAGCGTAGAAAGTATTAACCGTAAATTCTAGCCGCTCAGCTGTTAATTGTTTGGAGAAACTACTGTAATTCATAGTAGCGGTTCATCAATAGCAAACTTAAGCAAAGACAGCGGCGACGGCAACGAGAACGTAAAAAAATTGCGTATTTAGTGTGCAAAGGCAATAGCTTTCCACGCCCTGCACGTGAGTGTTTCGTGTTTGTCCATTTCTTTGCCGTCGTCTGGAAAACAACAACGTAAAATAGCCAAATTTGAGGTTTTATCAAGAACGTCAGCACTTGAGAATAAATTCTCATTTCTTCCCTAAACTAAGCGCCGTTCTGATCAGTGTCATTCTTGAGGAATTACCACACACTTGTTCCATTAAAAAGATTAAAATAGTCACGAAGTTATCACAATAACGCGAATTTACATTTTGAGATGACGTTCTTGTTTACGTCGCCGTCGCCGTTGTAACGGCAACTTTTGGATTTTTTTTATGAACTGTTGCCTACTTGTTTGATTTTGTAAGTAATCAGTTTTATAAAGCGTGGGTTGCATTCTGTGTAATAAAGCTTTAGTAATGTTGGCTCATGTTTCGTATAAGGAGTAGTAGGGCTGTCTTTTGCGATTATGATGTAAGAGTGAAACTCTTTTGCCACTCACAGCGAAGGAGTGTCATCCTAGAGATTTAGGAAATTACCCTACTAGGCCTAAAACATTGCTACCGCACTTGGAATTAACTAAAACAATCAGCAAGAAAACCTGAACGTAAAAATTAATGTTACAGGTTAAAGTTAAGTTTAGGTTGGTTTTAATTTAACCTAAGTTGAATTTTTTTCAACTTAGATTATTATGAACGGTTTTCCTTTTTTGGGGGATGTAGCAAATGAAAAAAATGAGGCCTAGATTTTTAGGGGGGACAAAAAAGGACAATGAAAAAAGAGAGAGTGGATTGAATTCCTCCTCCAACCTTACATTGCCTTTCCTTCCTCTTCCACTTACCTTCTCTCCCTTTCCTTCCTTTCTTTCTTACTGTCCCTTACATTAGCTCCCACGGATTTTGAAGGAAAAATCGTCAAATATTGTGCGGAGTTCATTTACGTCGCTATGAAAAATACACCATGAACAAGGCATCCTTTCTAGTCATAATAACAAACCGGTTTTATTTCTCATATGCAAACAGTTCTAAGGGACGATGCAATAATTTTCAGGATGAGGGGTGGGCGTGTTAAGTCATGGCCTCAGGAAGGGGGGTTAAAATTTAAATTTCTAATAAAAAGCATTGGGAGTTGTATCTATTGGGAGCAAGCTGACTTCTAGATGCACTGTACCTCAACTGGAGGTCGCGTAACACATGGACTATACTTCGTCCCTTAAACCATAAAGCGAGACGAACGAGCTGCGACGCGAATAAAGTGCGCAACACATCGAATATACCTCGTTCTTTAATCCCTAAAGCAAAACGAACAAATTAGCACGCGAATCAAGCGCGAAAATCATGGAATATGCCACGAGGCGAAACAAGTGCGCTGCAAATGTTAAGCTGTGACCCGTTCTTTTATCTAGAGGCAAAACAAATGGTTAGACATGGAATATGCCTCCTACTTTAAGAGAAATATACATGGTTTTTGAGGCGAAACATACCGGTTGAGTAAACGTGTGTTGTTGACAGGAAACAATAGGAAGCTTTGGCAACGACGACGGGAACGGCAACGACAACGTCATCACAAAACATGAATTCTCATTATGGTAATCGCTTCACAACTATTCCAAGTTTTTTTTTTTTTTTTTTTAACGCGAGAAAGGTATGGCAGTCCCTCAGGAATGCAAACGTTACGAGCGGCGCTTTATTTAGGGAAGAAAATCAAAATTTATCTTCAAATGCTGACGTCCTTCGTAAAACCTTAAAGTTGGTCATTTCACGTTGTGGTTTTGCTGTCGACGGCAAAGAAATAGACAAAAATGAAAAACGCACGTGCGGAACGTGCAAGGCTATTGTCTTTAGCAACTAAATATACAAATTTGTGACGTTCCTGTTGACGTCGACGTTGTCGTTGCTAAAGCTCCCGAATATTGTACACTTAAGGGACGAATCGAGGATGTATCGATTTTGAAGTGCGATACGACTGCAAATAAATTCAAACATAGTTAGTAGAGGGAGATGATTCGAATGATCTTTTCATGTGGGATGCCTGTGGCAGACCACTTTTAAAAATGACTTTAGTGTCATCGTCGTTAGATATGGAAATTAGCAAGCCCCGTGCTTGTCACGAAGCTCTTGGTTTGATACTGCCGTGTGGGATATACCACAGCGGAGGGGTTGGCGCAGTGGTAAGATCTCTGCCTTCCAACCCTAAGGTCCCATTCCCGGTTCTGCCGAGACTGGTATATTTGGCGACCTTCTTTCCCGCTAAAGTTCACTCAGCTTTCCATCCTTCCGAGGTCGGTGAAATGAGTACCAGCATGCATGGACTGCTTAGAAGCGGCTGCTATTTGCGCCTGTATATGCTTCCAGTCCGCTGGGGGTAAATTGATCATTGTAAAACGCCTTTGAGACGTTTGTGATAAAGGCGCTATATAAATGCACCACTTTACTTTTTTTTTTACTTACCACAGGCATGAGGGGCGTTTTAAAACAATGATTAGTATACGATCTGTTTCATTTTTTGGTGATGTCAGCCTGAAACTACTGAAACTGTTCTTAAATTGATCTTGTTTTTAAGAGACACTGATAGAAACATTATTAGGGAATTGCATGGTACAGAATTCTCAAATTAGAAAGGTTGTACAGTTTCGGGGGTGGAAGCTGAATAATGAATAATGAATAACGAGTATAAATAAAAATGAATAATGAATAATTGGGTCTGAAAACGCCGGAATAATGAATAACGCAGTTAATGTGCCAGTGGAATAATGAATAACAACAATGAATAATGAATAACCTACAAAAATTTAAAAAGAATAATGAATAATTCGAACAAAACACACAAAGAATAATGAATAATCGAGGTCCAATTATTCAGCTTCCACCCCCGATACAGTTAGCATCAGACGCTGCGTGACGGGCGTGACGCCAAACAAATAAAAATGTCAACACGTGACAATTGCGAGGAGCGGGAAATTTTTCATTGCTGTCGTTCGTTCGCAAAGAACACGTTTCACGGTTTGTGAGAAAATTAGCACTGGGCGAGGTAAATAAACTCCGGTTTTGGTGAGAACTTTTCATACACAGAATTTATCTTTGCTTGAATGTTTAGGTTTGGAGCGAAATGGCGGATAACAGCTAAGCGTTTACCGCCAGGAAAGCTTATTTATGTGAAAGCAGGTAAGCTTACGTCCATATGTCTGGCTACAGATAAATTGATAAACTGT
>NC_090893.1:26856172-26858672 GCF_036669925.1 Montipora capricornis
GGGATACCTTTGTTTAAGTGTGGTACAAAATCCATGTTATTAATAAGTATATTTGTGCAGATTTGACAAAGCATGGCTCTCCATTGAGAAATTTGAGGCTAGGGAGGGGCAACCTCAAGCACAGCTGTGTTGGATAGCCCAGTCAATGAACTAGCAACCCCTGGAAATTTTGGGTTATCTAATAAATTCCTCTCTGGCAAGGGGGTGGTAGGCTACTTGTTTTCCCCAGTGTACGGTCTCGTTTTAGACTTGGCAGCCCAGTTATGCTGCAGCCTCAAGCTCTCTGATAGGTTGGCCCGCTTTCAGGTATGAGCAGGCCTTGGATCAGTCCCCCGAGCTAAGTTCTAGTTATTGCCAACTCTCAACTCTCCACTGGCCATGTTGAATCAGGACAGATATATACAAGCCCTAAATGGGGACACTGTAAACTTGAAATTCAAGATGTGATGTACATGTATACTGATGTACAGGGAACAGAAAAATCAGTTTGTGTATACCTTCACTTATTCACTTTTTTTTTACTTTAGTTAAGTAATGGTTTGGACCAAAGATCACGATTTGATACTATGCCGTGAAGTTCTTAATCTTAATCCATTCACTACAAAAAAGGGCTCAACACAACGAAGTACAATTTGGGATAAAGTGGCTACAACACTGAATAATTGTTCCTGTCTGGCATTTAATGTTGACAAGCGATCTGTTAGAGATCATGTTGGAATATTGCAAAACAGGCATAAAAAGAAATTGAGAGCTGAAGAAAAGGCAAGGTATTGTACCCGATGAGCCGACAGAGTTGGAAAACCTGTTAGAACAAATAATTGCCCTGGAAGAAAGTGCAGAGGCAGAGCAACAAGAAACTGGCCGGGAGAAGAGCCGAAAAATAGAGAGTGATAGAGCAAAAGCTGAAGATATCAGGTTAAAAGCAATGGAAAAATTGAACGACACTCAAAAAAGGCAATCAGATGGGATGGAGGACAATCAAAGTAAGCGACCACGACGCAGTGGCAGCAGTGCAATTTCTTATCTGTCACAAAGAGCTGACATTAACTACGAGCTTAAACAGGAGGAGTTGAAGCTGAGGAGAGATCAACAAGAGTTTGAGAAAAAACAAATGGAAGTTTCTGCAAATGCACAGAAGCAGTTCCAAGAGCAGCAGAGTCAGCTTCGAAAGGTAGTGTTGCAGCAACAGCAACAACAGAGTCAACAAACACTGCTCATGATGCAACAACAGCAGCAGTAAACAAAGGCGTTATTGGACATTATGGAGCGTATCGTAAATAAATAATTACTTATCAACAAGGTGTAAGATAAATTCCTAAGTGACTTTTCAGTTGATTTTCTGACAAAGTTTTGAATTGCATTTTGATTGAGATCTGGAATATAATTTTATGTTCATTCAAGCATATTCCTATGCCATTGCAGTTGTGCTTAGAAAATAACCCAAACCCAACATACGAGGGATGGGACGTTTAAAATACTAGGAGTTATTTTATGTTCCTTACATCTCAAATTTTCTTTTAAGTTATCTTGGGGATTTTCTCCATGCACCCCTACCTTCTATTTTTTAATGCATTCGTAACTTCTCTTGTGTTCCCTTGGAAGGCAGTGTGGTTTATTTTTATTACCGTTAGTATTTTTCTGCTGCTCTGTTTCAGATTTTGAAAGCCTGAAATTAGAGAGGCAGGAACCTTTTTTTTGGCTATAGCCTTTACCAACTTTGCAAAGCTTTTTTTGATATTATAAGTCGTTTCAGTTACCCTGGGTTGAGTGGTAAATTACTGTACTCTGATCCACGTAATTTATTACATTACTCCCAGTTTTTGGCGGTGATTTGACAATAACTTTTTCCCATGTCTTTCTTCTTTCCAAGTCAATTAGACTTGGGCTTAAGAATTAAAACCATTATATAGCATTTAACCCCTGTTGTTGTTGTTGCTGTTGTTGTTTTAGAGTTGATCTTCTAGATTGAAAATTGTTCTTCTGAAGTGATTTTATTTTTTATGACGTGGGGTGACTCAACTACCAAATCTATTACTTTCTTCCTTGTTTATGGAGATGATATTACAAATTGACTTTTTCTGAAATATCAACTGGGGCGTTTTTTCCCTTTTTGTCTGATCTCTGCAAGTGCAGAATTTTCTAATAAAGTTTGTTGTTGTTACTGTTGTATTATTCCTCATAGACCTCATACTTTGCAAAATTGTTTTCCTGTAGATCATTTATTATTCAAGGGAGGGAGGCAGTAAATGGGATAACTTAATTACAACTTTTACTACCCATCCGGGTCAAATTTCCCTGTTCTTAAATAATAAAAATAAATAAATAGGTCTTTATTGTTTTTTAAGCAAAAATACATGCTAAAACAAGAACAGTTACATTAAAAATAGCCGAAAGAATTAATTAGAATTACAAGGCTATCGACATTACATTAAATAGCTACTCTATATTTAAAAAAAACAGCCTGTTAAAAAAACTATTTTTAAAACGCTGGGTATTAACC
>NC_090893.1:26863672-26868672 GCF_036669925.1 Montipora capricornis
TAACCTTAATATGCTCGTTAAATCTATGATTACTTTGTAAAGTAACCCCTAACACTTTTAAACAAGAAACTTGCGTTATATTGTTCACAGAGTCTATATCATGAGCAACCTTCTTACAAAGTATTAGTTCATTGCATTTTTTAGGATTACATGCCATGGCATTATCTTGGGTCCAACTGAAAAACTGACTTACAACCTCTTGAGAAAGATCTATTTCATTTTTACATACTTTGACTAGCAAGGTGGTGTCGTCAGCATATTTAACTATGCTGGTAAGGTCATTATCCCTAATGGCCAAATCGTTGATAAACAAATTAAAAAGATAGGGCCCACTGACACTACCCTGGGTTGTTCCTTTGTTCACATTATGCCATTTGTAGATAACACCCTTGAATATTAGTCTTTGTTTCCTATCCATTAGAAAGCTTAAGTACCAGTTAACCAGATAAGGATTGAGATGAAGAGCCTTTAGTCTTTCCTCAACTAACGAGTGTTTTACATTATCAAAGGCTTTCGAAAAATCCATTGCAAAAAGCCTAACATAATTACAATCCTTATCATAAAGTGCCCTTAAGTAATTATACTGTATTTGAATCAAGGCATCTGTACAGCTGTAGCCCTCCCTATACGCATATTGTGTGACAGTCAGATTTTCTTCAAAGACTTTCTTACTATAATGATGGTATATAGTTCTTTCAAAACAGCGTGCTATAACTGGAGTCACGTTAATTCCCCGAAAATCCGAATATTGAACAGGAGTGTCTACCTTTGGGAGGGGATTCATGTTGGCTTCTTTCCAAGCTATCGGCCATGTGTAAGAGGACAGAGACTTGTTCCACAAAGCAGTCATCACAGGAGCGAGACTTGTACAATTGTCCCTCCAAACCCAAACGGCAACCCATCAGGGCCAGTAGCGGTTTTTTTAAATCTTGGATAATGCCACCATCACATCAAATTCCGGGAACTCTGGGTGTGGGTGTGTCTCGGGGTTTACCCTGAGAGACACTGGTTTAACGTAGTTCTCATCATTGCACAAATCCCCAAAATAATCATTGAGACCAGCAAGAAACTCCTTTTCTAAATATGGCTGAGGTTTCTCTTTCCTTAAGGTGATTTTATCCACTCCACTCCACCAGTGCAAACTCCCCTGTGCTCCATTCCTACCCCAGTTTTTTCGATTTTCACCAATCAACTTGTAGACCTTCGATGACAAGTCCTCCACTTTGCGAACGTGGCCCTTATCAGCAGCTCTTTTCTTCTTCCTTAACAAATATTTAACTAGTGGAGTAATCCACGGAGGGTCACGGGAAGACATCACAACTCTCCTCACAGGGAAACACTTATCCATAAGATTGTGCAGTTCCTTATTTAATATGCTAGTTGCTATTTCAACATCCGGAGCATTGATTACAGGTGTCCAAACAAAATCTTCTAACTCTGAAGTAAATTTTTATCTTGTGATGCTCTCTAAAATCCCTAAAACAGCATTTAGATCGGATTGGTTTAATTTTGTTCCCCGGAGGAAGTATCACGCCCCAGTGGTCAGTCTTTATCAGCGTTTGAAAGCGTAAGGGGTCGTTGAACAGCTCAGGGTGGTTTGTGAGGCAGTTATCCAAGATGGAAGTCCCTCTAGTGGCGAAATTCACCATGGGCACAAGGCCAGATGAAGTGGAAAGACAGTCCAGATCTAATCGGTTCAGATCACCTCCACAGAGTACTACCCCATTTGGATGCATGTCTAAGAATGTATCACAACGATCGATGATGGTATCAATAAGATCGCCTTCATCATACTGAAAACTTGGAGGATGGTACAATCCAGTGATCAGCATATGATGTCCTGACGGAAGTAGTAATTCCACACTCAGCATCTCGAAGGAGCGTTCGCGATTAACATTCAAAACCTTTAAGTTTTCCCGCACATACACTGCAACTCCACCTTTCTTTCGCTTATCAGTTCCGGCCCAATCTCTATCTCTTCGATATATACTGTCAGGTTTCTGTCTGCAAAGATTCTGTCTGCAAAGATGCGTCTCTGAATTAACGCCAACATCGATATCCCACGATCGAAAATCTGCCGCCAGAGCTACAGATGCACGTACTCTATTCTTGATCTTATCGAGACTACAGGTGTTAAGGAATAGGCTCTTAGGAACCGGAAATAATCCCGTAGAAGATGATCCTTTATTAACACACGCTACTTTTTTCCAGTTAACACCGCCTTGACACCTCTTAAAAGAGCTGACAGTTTCAGGACGCTTACAAACAGTATTGTTCACAAGAGCAGTGGGATTCTCTGTTGATGATGTTAGAGTTAGAAGATTTCGCCGTTTATGCCTATTGAATTTCCTAAAACGAACCAGCCTCCCAGCTCTAGGTCTTTCCTTTCTTAAGATGTTACAGTCCCTCAAATCCTGAATCATGGTACACACAGGAGCATTGCTTGAAGATCGTAAATGTAACAACTGCTAACGGGAGTATGTGATCATTGGAGCGCGTCCTTCACTGGTAATATGCAAATTGGAGCCCGGCTCGTTACGAATGGCAGAAAAGTTCCAATCTTGAGGAAATGTAGGACCGGGATTCTTAGGGATATCGTGGAAAATAGTAATGTCAAGAGGAGGGTAGTGCCCAGGAATAGCAAGGCATGTGGAGCCCCGCTTAGACGTCTTGCAAACAGCTCTGTTCGTTCGCCAGAATCTTCTTGTTAGCTTGACTTGAATTCCTTCCCAGCCTCGTAAAAAGTCCAGTAAATCAACCCTGCGACTTTGTTCAAAGTCAAATCCCACGCCTACTCACAGCTCCAAACCGCCCCGGAACATTCTAACCATTTTGGACCCTATCATCACACACAAGGGTATGAAACTTTTACAGTGCCTCTATTTTCCCAGATGCCTCCCTTTCTATAAGTAGGGGACACTACCTTTGTCCTTATTAGAAACCTAACTGAAATAGTGATCCAACTTGGGGGGTACAAGGCCAAAGTATTCAGCTGTAGAGTTGGAATAAAGGCAGGTTAGGGCATTTCTAAGTAGTGCGCAAACAATGTACATCTTTTCATCCTGGCTTAGTCCTATCTTTAAGTCCAGGAACTTGAAATAATTAATGATATCAGCAAATAACCATTCCACAGAAACACGGACTGCACTCATTGAATCATTAAAAATCTCCATATCTCTGGTCAAAATTCCAATGCGAAATGGTGCTTGGAGATGAACTCTTACCGGATAAACGGGATCGCCATAAAGACACATTTCTGCTCCGGTGGGGGAAAAGGCAAAATTCTCTAGTTCATAGTAGAGATTTGACACGGCCAACATCCTAGCATCGTGCATTCTTCCTTCTGAATATAAAAACAAAATTGTAGAAAAATAAAAACGAAACGTTTGAGAACTGCAAAAAATAGTAGTAACATGAATTTTGCTCACCCAAAGCACCATAGGGATGACGAATTAAACCGTTGGGAAGTGCCAGACTAGAATTTAAGTCAATGAACGCGTTTGTGTCCATTATACACGGTTCTCTGGTTTATGATAGGTCGGCTGATAGGGCACACTGTTCCGTCTATAAACCCGAAGCAATTTTCAAGGGCGGCTCCTTTCCTGTAAATTGCTGTGGCGCGGACATCGAGCATTGCCGGGCTCAAAATACGATGATTTCAGTGAGTAACTCTGTGGCCATGGTTGGTATATAGCCAGTCTGTGATTTCATTACTGATGATACTTAACTCTGGAACTGATCTACCAAAAATTGGTATCATGTCCGAATAACGACATGGATATGCAAACCGTTTCAGCAGTATACACAGGCCCTCTGTTGCATCGCAAACTGTGCCATTCCCGCAAACAAATTCTGGAGGCATTCTTAAAGCATCAATGAGCAATGGAACATCTGCCTTTTCCACTCGAAAATCTGCTTTACATTCCGCAGAATCCTTGTTCAACAAAGAAAATGTATCATATTGACAGTGAAGAAATGGATGATTTTGTGGCGTATATTCCTCGTAGAGTACCGCAAATTCTTCATTATCGATAATTTCCTCTTCCAAACAGAAAAGCAGCATTTCTTGAACTGCTTTAAACGAGCTCATGGCGTTTAGTTTGGACGAAACTTGCTGTGTCTCAAGTTGTGTTGTTCTTCGTCGCGTTGCAGCTCTTAACTTCATTATTCCCGCGCTTACAACGCCGCTCTCAGCCCAGGCTTTCCTCGGTTATGACGTTCCAGAAACCACAGCGTCCCCGTATCTTAAAGTCCCTAATAGCTATAACAAGCAACATGCCTGATAGTGGGTACACCTGTCGAACACCTCTTGCAAGTAAGAAAGATTCTGCGCGTGATCATTGTTCACAACACAACTGGAGATATTATGATAAAAAACATATACCCACTGGCGGAGATGAGCGTCAAAATTAGTTGCCTCTAGGCATTTTTGAATGTAGTTCCATTCCACCGAATCGAACGCTTTCTCAAAATCTAAGGAGACGGCCACGCCTGGAATATCCTTATACTTAGTGTATTCCATTATATCTAAAATCAATCTGATACCTTCGCCTATGAACCTTCCTTTTACGTAACCTGTTTGAGTGGGATTGATCAAAAGTGGAAGCACCTTTTCTATACGGAGAGCAATGGTTTTAGTTGCAATCTTGTAATCAACATTCAGTAAAGTTACAGGTCTCCAATTATTTAAATAAAGGGTATATATTTTTTTTCTTTGCAATCAAAGATATAATCCCTTGTCGTTGAGAAATAGATAGATTTCCAGTATTGAAGGCGTAGTTAAAGCTGTTGACAACGTAGGTGCTAATAATGTCGCACAAAGCTCGATAGAATTCTGTTGTTAGCCCGTCAGACCCAGGAGACTTATTATTTTGCATCATTGATAATGCTTTTGTACATTCAGCTAAAGTAATCTCTCCTTGACATGTGCTGGCCATCTCTTCAGTTAGTTGAAAATCTAGGGTCCACATTCCTAGAGGAGTACAATTCTTTAAAGAAGT
>NC_090893.1:26873672-26896172 GCF_036669925.1 Montipora capricornis
AAGTGAATGTATCGCAACAAATGCTCAAAGTGCGAAAAGACCGGAGCAAAGACCAGATTCATTTTTTGGGAAGGGAGTACTTCCTGCAGAAAATACTGTAAAGTGGTTGCGAAATATATCCCTCAAGCTCGAAGGCTTCGATTTATCCAATTTGAATGCAGCGCTGGAAGGAAGTATGTCAGTTCATCGTTTAGAGTTGTAAGACGTCCTCAGTCCTTTTTAAGAACATCTTATCTCCACAGATACGCCGACAGAAAGTTAATACCGGCCTCGCCAGCTCTATTTTGTGTATCTCTGTCTGAGGCTAACCTGGTTCACTGCATTTATCTCATGTGCAAACACTCTTAAGATACACTACCTTAAAAATTTCAAGGACTTTCATTTAACGGAACCAAAACTTTATTCTTAGTCACATCAAGTGATCATGAAGACATACTTGATAATATATGCTAAAATGAGTCAATATATAGTTAAGTACCAGTTTATTACTTTATTGGATAATTCTGTCCTTGATCTATGGTAACTCCATCAAGTCTAGCTATAGTAATTATTCATTGTTTTTGTTATTTATTCTACCAGCGAATTATTCAAAAGTGATGTTGATGTTCTTAGGAAATCTATACAATGATGAGGAATGATGTGGTCACTGCCATCAGACTTGCAGGTTGTACTGGAATGAAATTTTGTGAATGGGTAAAAATTTTACTTGACCATCTGTAGATTTATGAAAATGTTAAAATTGTGCATTTAATGTGGGATGTCTGGAAATACGTAAACTAGTTCTTGTCTTCTGCGCAATGTTTAAATTTGAAAAGGCAATTCAAGGCGAAGCAGACTTTGTGATAGAAATATAACATAATATTATTATCTGCTTATTAATTTTGATGTTAGCATTTCATGCTCATTCATATTCATTGCTCACTTTTGTGGTAAGTTACCATCTCACTGCCGAGAATAATGTAAATTTATCTCAATCAAGATGAAAATGTACGAAATGTCCAGCCATTGATCTTAAGTGTTTTTAGTCTATTAAATACAGTACATCAATAATATTATCGTATCAGTAATTGAGCCAGCATTTAATAACTCATGTTCCAATAAATGCTAATTCCAACATTGTTAAGTAATAAATATACATTGATTAAGGATGATGGAACATCACTCACCATTTTGTGTTCATTAAATTTATTTTCTACTTCTGTCTTGGTGTATGGCAACCTATAGTGACTGCAGAAAGCATGCAGAAGAACTTGTAGAGAAGGTATACCTGAATATTATGTCTGTTTTGTATGTCAAAAATTTAAATTGACCTGTTTTTTTTTGTTTAAGCTGCCATTCCTTACACTCAAACAGTCACATGTCCCATAAAACTTGAATGTGCAGACCAAGGTAAAATAATTCACTGTACAAAGTTTAAAGAATTGTTATATTTGTATTATTTATTAACAACTTCTTTCTTTCTAACTTAATTAGGCAATACACACAAAAGAAATAAATGATAGTAGCTGGATAAAAATATGGATAAAATATAAATCGGATTCCAAAAGCAGAAAGGTGCAAATAGGGACGCACACACACCCATGCGAGGCACCCTCACAAGGGAATGAAAATTTTAAAATATCCATTATTTACAAATATATTGTATAATTACTTATCATGTAAATCATGAACAAAATTAATATATTATACAATAATTACTTGTCATGTAAATTTTGCTGTACAGTTTGTAAATATCTTTAAAGTTTCATGTATTAAACTTTCCCTCAAATTTCAAGTAAGAAATTTATCAAATCGAAAAGTGCAGTGCAAAGTTGTAGGAAGCAGGCATTTTTATTTGTAAATATTACTACACTAACTAAACATTTTTTTATGTAATGAAGTATAATTTTTAATAGCTGGGACTAACATTTATTGCAATAAAAGAAAGAGTCTTATTTGCAGTATATTGCATTTAAGAATGTCATTGCATCTTGATAATTTGACCCAGAATTGAATCATCGCATCTCAAAGTGCCAAGTTTCGTTGAAAATTGGGTTTACTATCACAGGGCATTTTCGCGCGCCTTGCCACTTTTGATGGAAAACTTTCAAAGCAGTTCGATTCTTCACAAATATGTGCTTTCCATACTAATGGCGATCGCTCGACCAAGACATATTTCCTGAGATTTGACCGAAAGTAACGTGAACACTGACGCCATTGTCTGATTTGGGGAAAGAAAATTTCAGTTGCGCGTCAAACATACACGGTTCTAGTTCACATTTCAAGAGGAGAAAAGACAAAAAAATGTCCAGAAGGTATGAAAATTACACATTCTGCCCTTATCTACAGAATTATTGAACCCATAACCAAGAGGAATAACATGACAAGGCAAGATCTTGAGTTATTGGTTATGGGTCGGTAAACGACAACATACCGTGTTTAATGCTTACAAATAAATGCTTTACACAATACTGAGCAAAAATGATAGAATTTCCAATTTTTGGAGGAGAGTCAGGGAGGCCAGAAAAAACCTAACTGTAAAACCTCTTAGAGGAAATGTAGGAAATCTGGGTCAGGCCGAGACTACTCCTCGTCCCCTGACAGGACTGTTCATAATGCTCTTTATAAGTTCAACGACTTGGACACTTGAGAAGATCATCTTTTGAATATTTGATGTAGCGCCTTTTCGAATACGAGCAGCGCCAACCGGCGTGCCTGTCAATCAGGTCAGAGTCTAATGAACGGCAACCCAAGTTCTATGCTGCACCAGATTTCAGGCTGTGCATGCTTAACTGCTGTATTTTAACGGCAAATGGCGATACGTGGGTCTTGAACTCCTCACGAATAGTAGTAGTAGAAATTCCTTTCGTGGAATGAAAGCGCTCTGTCTTTTTTGATTTGACGATTCTCCTAATTAAAGGCGTCTCCGAGCTGGAACCAGATAAATGAACAAGGAGCTTTCCAGTCGTTGTGACAGGACAAGTGACCTTCCCCGACTTGGCGATGTAAACTGTGTGGCCTTCTCTATACTGGTCGTTTTTTCGCTTCCTGACGGAAATTGCCATATGGTCATCGACAATAGATATATCCCCAACTTTTAACGAATGCAACTCGTCGACACGTAAAAACCCTGCGTAGCCGAGGAGTAGGATGACCAGAAATCGAAGATGTCTAAGGGATGAGCTGGACGCGTAATTCACGCAAAGTGTCTCTACAAGTTCCAAGGAGATTGGCTCCTTGGGATTCACCGGCCGTCCAAGCTTTCTTTTCGCGCCATCCAGAGTGGATTGCACGACTGGGTGGTCCGTCGGTGAATTCAAGCCGGCTGTGCGATGCGCCCGTCTAATAGCATAGACGGCTGACTCAAGAGCCGAAGATCCGGTGCCCTTTTCAACGCATGAAAGAAACATCTCCGTCAGAAACAGAGCAACATGTAGGGGCTTGGCAGGTATCTCAGGGATGTGCAGAGTGGATGATGACCACGCGCACCACGTTTTCCAGCTTGAAGCATACTTGGAAAGCGTTGAACTTGCCTTTGAGGATTTCTGAAGATTTTTCAGCTCTTTGACTAGAAGAACCATTTCAGGATCCTCCAACTCCCTGACGTCGGACCAGATCCCTTTACTGAATATATCTGTAAAGTACTGAAACAAGAACGCACCTCACGTGAGTAAATGGATCCGCACCGCCCTCAACTGCGCGGGTTATTACAATGCGCATACATAAGGAGGCCGAAGGTGGCTAAAATTACGGACACGCGCGTAATTTGCGAGAGAGCCACGAAAGGGGAAACCAAGTTATTAACATCGCCTAAACGGGTAACGTTGCCTAAAAGGCTTACAGCCCAAATGACTAACATTGCCTAAATGGCTTACGTAGCCTAATTGGCTTACATAGCCTAAATGGCTTACATAGCCTAAATGGCTTACATAGCCTAAATGGCTTTTGCATAAGTAATTAGTAACGACAAAACGCGCAAACGTGCCATAGCAACAACAAACGATTGAGATAAACTCGAGCCGTATGGCTAAAATTCTAAACGCTGGGCAGCCAACAAAAACAGACTGCCTCCTCTTGTACAGGATCGCTTGCCCTGGGCCTTCCAACAAGAGATCTTTTATCCTTGGTAGCGGCACAACCTCTTTCACAATGAGACTTCAAACGACCTTAAACACTGCCACCGCTACCCTCACCCACTTTCCTTAAGCGGGCGATTGTGTACATTGTCGAAAAACTCTAAAACATACTCAACTTTATGATCGCTGTCATCTAGTCATCTAGCCGTTGAGCTAGAGGAGGCCTGGGCGCTATCCCTAGACTTGCAGCTCACGCTGAGGTGGCCATATTCTCCACACTAAAAACAAAATCGATAAGAAGCCGTCAAGATATTGCCACTATCCGTTGCAGCCCCAGAGATCGTAAAATAAACCTTTCAGGCTATGACTAACTATACAAAGATTGAAAAGCTGACTTTTCGAGCGTTAGCCCTTCATCAGAGCGCTAGTGTGAAAATTGAACGCTGGTGAAAATTGAACACTTTTAAACTATAAATGACAAGAAAGCAAATCAGCAGCAGAAAATAAAAGATGAACAAAGATAAAAAATTAAGTGAAGTTGTCGTTCCTAGCGTTCGACCCGAAGGAAGAACCACTACAATGCACACCCTATTTATATCAAATAGCTCGTATGCAAATACGAGTACTATCAATTCATCGGGGACATGAATTGTGCAGGAATGCACAAACAGATTCTTAACGAAACGTGCAGAAAACAAATATCTGCTAAACTGCGTACCGCAGATATATTTACATTAACAATACAGAGACTTTTGATGTCTGCGTCCAGGGAAAATAACACTAGATGGTGGAAAAAACAAGCACTCTTTTGTCGACAAAGAAAAGGGCTTTGGTAAACGAAGAAATTGAAAACGTCGGGTTCAGTATTCGCTGTGCCACTTTTACCACGAATATCTCTAGTCAAACCTTATCTTTGGCTCAGAAACTTTCACCTCTTGACAGCATTTCGTGGACCAACGTCGGAGACAAAAGTCCTGTACTCTTAATGACAGAGTTTAGTTTAAGCAGAAAAGCTATAAACCGATTGACATTTTGCAAAATGACTCTTTCGTCCGGATAGAATGTACTCGCTTCAAAGGGAGAACAAACGAACTTCTTCTGTCATGTTTTTCTGTTACTTACCTTGACTCCATTCATTGATAAATTTTAAGCTGTGACATCCTTTGAATGGATTACCAGCTCGTTTACCACTGACGCGCCATAAGCAAATCCCGTCAACCTGGCAAATTTGTTTTGCATTCACTTCAAGCGCGAGTATCCACGTGAAAAATCCACAGCGGAAAATTTTAATGCCGGTTCCAGTTACTTTAATACATAACATTATTCAATATTGTGATTTGCACATTCAATCACGACCATACCCGTTGCAAATAAGGCAATTTTTTTCCAACTTCGCGTAATTCTTTGACAAGTCTGAGCACACCACATCATTCTAAAACAACCAATCTAAGCATGTTTCGTTTCATCAGAGATTTAGGACTTTCCCGAGTTGAAGCAATTGCCGAGATCTTTCTAACTTTTGTCCATCTTCTTTCGGTATTTGTACCACAAGTGCATAGATAGCGTTGAAAATGACTGCAATAAAAACCACAACTAGCGACAGCGCCGACATCTTTCTTCCAGCATTCTAAGACTGTCTCGAAGGTTTTCAACCAATCACAATGCAAATAAAATTTATCTGGCACTTGAAGATGCGCATGCGTGACATTAGTCTCCTTTGTTATGTACTTAAGGACTGCGGCTACTATTGTTATTGCGCATACGTTAGGGTCTACATTTTCTGCAGAATTATAAACCGGGGCAAAAATACCTTTGAAGTATTGGATGACTACACTGATGACAAAATGACTACACTGTGTGTTACATAAAAACCGGCTTTTTTGCAGTCTAGATGACGACGTATATGGTAAAGCAGTTTTATATGCTTAATTAAGGATTATGCTTGGCGTATCAAAGGGATCTGTCACACGTGGTCCACGGGCCGACATTTCTCCCCCTCACTGCCTGTCGATGGGGAGACGGGTATCCGACACCTAGTCCACCCAACTTCCAAGATGGCGACATTGAGTCCCGCGCGGGAGACCTCCGTTGTTTTAAAGAATTTTCTACTTCTATCTTTGGTGCTTACCACTGAACTGCACACCAGTCAATGGAAGAACCACTGTACCTGTTCAAAGCATGTCAGAAAGAAACGTTCCATTGGCGTAGACCTAAATACTCGCGAGAATTTAGCAACTGGGACTTGTTTGAAAAGAAGAAAAGTTCGCTGTCGTGGACATTCGTACACTTTGGTATCGACACCAAATTCTGCTGATCAACATAGCAGCTTTAATCCTTTGATTTTAAAGACGTGTGGGGATCTGGGATCAAATCCTGGACCGATTAATTATCCTTGTAAAGACTGCGGCAAGAACGTTCGCAATAGTCAAAATGCAATATTGTGTTCTGAAGGTTACTGAATTACTGGTTTCAAATGAAATACCTTAAAATGTCATCATCAATCATCTAAAACACCCAAGCTAGAACAGGACATGTTCCTCTTGTGCCTTGCCAAATTTCGGCGATTCACTCTTCGCTGATGAAGAAGACCTGTTTGTTCAAATGAACGAACTTTCGAGGGAGGAAAATTATGCAAATCAACCCATGGCAAAACAATAGGGCAACCATGACACTTCACAATTATTCAAGATGGCGGCGCCCGGGATATTTGAAAACCAAAACAACCGTTTTTAAAAGTTTTTTCCATTGGAAAACTTTCAAACAATTTTGATTGTGAGCATTATGTTAACTATGATAAAGATATGTTCCTGTTTTAGTGGAGGTTTCCTTTAAAACGTTTCGTTCACGAAGGTGTAAGACTGACGGCCGTTGACTTTAGGATCCAGGCGCGGATCCAGGATTTTGAAATGCGAGGTGAATTTTTGTAATAATGTAATAGAACCAAAGCCTGGATGAGGTGTTTGAGGGATAAGAAAAAAAAAAAGAAAGAAAGAAGGGGGGACTCAGAAAAAGGATGGGGGGGGGGAAAGGGGGGTGAAAATTCATCCATTTCACCTCCCCTGGATCCGCGCATGGGATCAAGGTGAATATTGCGTCCCAGCCCGTGCCTTTATGTGTTTAGCTTCTTTAACTCATTTTCTACTGCGCAAAAGTCTATTTTGTTGAATTTGAAGTTAAGACTTTTATGAGAATGGCGAATGGCTTCCACGCTCAAATGCATGTTGAAGTCTTGTTCGTAACGTTGTAGGACATGCTGCCCCCAATTTCATATGCCGTTGTTGAGAGGTAATTTACAAATACTTCCGCTACATTTCTTTGGTCCCTAATTATTATTTTTATTTTATTTTATTTTATTTTATTTTAAATAAATTATAAATTACAGATTCAATCTCTCCACTAGTTCTTTTTCATCTAATGCGTTTGGCAGATCCTTCTTGTTTCCAAGAACTAATACTGGAATGCCAGCTAACTGAGGTTTCTCTAACAGTCCATGGAGTTCGTTTCTTGAAGCTTCTAGTTTATCATGATCAGCAGCGTCCACCATATATACAATGCAATTGACACCTCTGCAGTATCTTTCCCACATGCTCCTAAATCGTGGTTGACCTCCAAGGGTGGATTTTTATCTTAGGATAAAACGCCTTACATTATAAATAACTAGAAAGAGAGAGACAAACAGACACAACAACAACAACAAACAGTAAAACAACAGGCGAGTAGGCTTATCGAGTTGGTATGAGCACCCATTTCTTTTTAAAATAGTCTTTCGTGTTTTTAATTTTCCTTTCTATTTCGCACTTGAGAACACTTTTGTTGTTAAACCCAGTAATTTCTGGATTAATTTGGCTTCTTCTGCAGTCCCACAAAACAATTTCCCGACGATAACAAAATAATTGAGTAAATTAAGTAAAGGGCATTGTTGCGATATTATTCCATATAATACATTTTCCAAAGAGAGGTGTACCCGTTGATTGGATAAAAAATGCCAGTAAGACTCAAAATCAGTCCGGAAATGTCTGGAATGTGAACAGTGATAAAAAAGTGGCTTAAAGTTTCTGACTGAGCCTCGCAAAAACTGCACAGATCATTCGGTCTAAAACCGATTTTGTGCAATTTTGTGTTAGTGTAGAGTACAGAGGTAAGAACTTTGTATTGAAAGGCCTTGACGTATGATTCGAGGGCAACACGGTGAGGTAAAATAAAAAAGTGTTTTATTTGATCAGAAGAAAAATTAAAATTTCTTTGCAGTGTATGGACTATATAGGGTGGCTGCGCTTTCTTTCCGACAAGAAGTGAATAATAATGTTTTGATTTCTTTTCCAATTCGTCAAAGACGTTGTATTCCGTCACAAATGTGAGGGCTGTTATAGACGGAGACTTATTGGTGCCTTTTAAATGGGGTGGTATAGAATGACGAGGGCCGGCCCACTGCAGAAAGTTAGTTTCCTTTATAGTTTTTGAGAATATGCTGTAAGATTGTCTGTTGCCAAGGTCCAGTAGAAGGTTATGTATGTAAACAATTTTACAATCAAAGTAGTTTTTGAAAAAACTGTTTTTTTAATCTATACGTATTTCTCTGTTATTCCAAATAATATTTTCCCAATCTTTTTCTGAAGCGAACGTTTCGCGAAATTCTGACCACCATGACAAAAGTTCATGGTAAAATTGGGAAGAAATTATATAATCTCTGATATCATAGTTACAATTCATGAAGAACAAACCACCGAAGGGTTGTAATTTGTGTCCCAGATATCTCTTCCATATTCCATCATTATTATTAAAAATCCTTCCTAGCCATGCTAACCTTAAAGACTTCACCATGCACTCTAGATCAATCATTTTTAGACCACCCTCCGAATATTCATTTATTGTTGACACTCGAGTTACCTTATCTGTGCCGTTCCATAGGAATTTGAATATCATTTGATTCAATTGTTTAACCACTTCCTTAGGTGTGGGTAACACAGAGCAGAGGAAAACAAACTTTGGAATAAGAAATGATTTGATTATTGTAATTTTACCATATATAGATAAATTCCTCGACGACCAAATGTTTATAAGTTTTTTAATGCTACCCAGTTGTTCAATAACGTTTTTTTCCTTAAGCAGGTGTTGATCATAAGTAAAGTGAACTTCCAATGCTTTAACTGGTTCATCAGACCATTTGATGCCAAATAGCTTTTCATTGTTGTTTTTGGATGATCCAATCCACATGCCTTCAGTTTTTGTATAATTAATTTTAAGACCAGAGATGCTTTCAAAACTGTTTAGTAGGTCAAACAATATTTTTGCAGAATTAGTATCAGAAAGAACAGCCGTGGTATCATCAGCGTATTGTAAGAGTTTTGTTTCTTCTTTCCCAATACTAATACCTTTTATACCTGGGTTCTGCCGAATGGCAATTGCTAGCGTTTCCACTGCTACGATAAAAAGGTAGGGAGAGAGAGGGTCTCCTTGGCGAACACCGCGTTCAAGCGAGAATAAATTTGACGCCATACCGTTATTTATGATGCAGCTTTGTATATTCTTGTAAAACGTTTTCACCCAGTGAATGAAGTCTGGCCCAAAGTTAAATATCTCAAGGCACCGGTATAGGAAGTTCCATTCAACGCTATCGAAGGCTTTTTTGAAATCAATAAATACCAGTAGGCCTGGGTTTTTTTTCTCATCAGTAAATTCTATTATATCATAAATTGATCTAATGGTTTCTCCTATAAAGCGATCTTTAGTCATTATTTTTGTGTCCACATTAACAAGGGAGATTGGACGCCAATTTTCAAGTAGCGAGCGATCTTTCCCTTTCTTTTCAATAAGGGTAATGACTGCTTGTTTTTGTGAGCAAGACATTTCGCCCTTGTCAAAGCACTCATTTGCACACTTAATGAAACGATCACTAATTAAATGCCAGAACTCTTTATAAAAATCTATCGGAATGCCATCATTCCCTGGGGTTTTGTTGTTGTGAAAGGTATCAAGTAGACGAAAGCATTCTTCCGACGAGATCCTACCTTCACAAGAGCGTTTTTGTTCTTCAGAAAGTTTTGGTATGTTTAGCTCACTCAGGAAGGAAGAAATATTCTGAGCGACATTCTGATCTCTATGACTACTTTTATAAAGTTCACGGTAAAATCCTTCCTGTTCCTTTAATATGCACATTGGGTTTGTTTCAATTGTACCGTTTATGTTAAGTTTCCTAATATGTTTTTTAACATTTCTTTTTTCTAGGTTCAAAAAATATTTCGTACTTTTTTCTCCATTCTCATGCCATCTAGCTCGTGCACGTATTATTATTCCTTTTGTTTTATGGTCATAAAATGACTCAAGTCTCTCACGGGTTTCATAATAACGGGTTGCATTAACGTCATCTGGATTTCTTTCAAATGCTAGCTTTGCCTCATTTAATTCTTTTTCTAAAGTTGATTCTCTCTCGTTCCTTTGCTTCGCTTTTCTTTTCGAGTGACAAATGGCATGAGCCCTTATGTTAAATTTAATCCACTCCCAAACGCTGCGATCATCTGACAGATCTTTCCGTCCTTCCGCCGTCCATATTGGGATCATTTCAGTGATACTATCTATGTATTCTTCATCGGCCAACAAAGAACAATTCATCTTCCATTGACCCGGCCCTTTGATCTCGTTTTGAAGTTTTCCAATTTCTAAGAAAATTGCATCGTGGTCTGTTCTTATTGCCGGAATTATATCAGTTGATCGTACTAAATCATATAAGTTGTTCGAAATCAGCCAGTAATCCAGCCGGCAAAATATTCTGGGGGATTTTTGACTCCATGTGAAACTCATTGCCTCTGGATTTTTAACTCTCCACAGATCTACCAAATCGAGTTCGGTTTGTAAACAGTCAATACGAGCTGTAACTGATTTTCGTTGATTTAAAATGCCTCCCCGCTTATCAACAACAGGATTGAGGGGACAGTTAAAGTCACCTCCCATTATGATATTTTCTTCAGAATCTAAATTTTCATTCCTTAAAATAATAACAAGATTTTTCAAGAAATTTATAATCTCTTTGTCCTTATTTGGCGCATATAGATTTATCAACACATATGATGTTTCTTTTATAACAGCCTTTAGAATAATATATCTCCCTAAAGGATCTACGATCTTTTGACAAACGGTACAATCAAAGCCGCTTTTGATCATAATTGCAACTCCACGAGAGTTTGAGGTGCCGTGACTAGTGTGCAGCTCTGCTCCCCATTCGTTTGTCCATTGGGAGTCGGTTTGAACCGTCGAATGAGTTTCTTGTAAAAAAATGATATCTGCTTGGCGCTTCCGACACCAACTAAAAATTGATCTTCGTTTTTTAAAATTACTTATGCCCTTTACGTTAAGCGAGATTAATGTAAAAGAATCATCCATTAGAATCTATTTTGACGTGCAAGTGGGACTGCGGACACCAAAGAATAAAAACAAGAGTGTTACCAATGCCTGAAAGGAAATATGGAAAAACTGGTGCTCGATATCGTAAAATGCTTACCGTATAAGTCAACAATACATTACAGTACGGTAAGCTCCTAACAAAACAAAAAACTAAATTTTGCGAATACATAAAACACACACACACAAAAAAATTAATAGACACGGCACAGTACACACACACAACAATCAACGCAAATACATTTCGTTTGGTGAGACGACCAGATAACATGAAATATTTATGTTATGCCTCCTAAAGACCAGAAAAAATAATAAAAGCGTAGTTTGCAACCATTCGCTGTTATATAGCACAAGAATAGACTTATCTCAAGTTGGTTAAAGAAGCCTAGATCAAAATGAGACACAGTGAATGAATGCCTTTTTAGCCGTGACACCAAGATGCCAAATTTCCAAATCCCAACGGTCATTAATTTTTACAGGTCTGGAATCCTCTTTTTTCCGAGCAAATATTTTACCCTCTACTGTCCAAACTTGATTTAACTTTCGTGCTCTTTTCATATTTCTTGCCAAGGCTAAAAGTTCCTGTCGTTTCTGGGTAAGATTTTCGATGATGAAAATTCTTGCCTCAGAGTCAAAACGCCCAGAGCCAAAGATCCCTGATAAGTTCGTGTTCTTTAAGTTAAACCTGCTCCGATAGAATTCTCTTTTCTTTTTATGAGAAGTGAATCTCACAATAATAGGCTTATTAGCAGGAGGTTTCCTGTACAATCTGTGCACAATGTCGATGTCGTTGTCAGATACATCAACCGAAATCTTTTGCCCTACCTTTATAACAATTTCTCTCAGGTTCTCACCTTCGCATTCTGGTATTCCATGAACCTCGACGTTGAATTTTCTTGTGTATTGTTCGAGAGTATCATGATCGACTTCAAGGTTTTCAACTTGTCGTTCTAAATCGTGGATGGTTTTTTCGGCTGTTACAAGCTTATGTTCCAGATCATTCGTCTTCAGCACGAGACTCTCATTTCCTTTTTTGATTTCTGCAACATTCTTCTCATTGAACTGCAGGGAAGCTTTCAGCTCGTCGATATCTTTTCTTATCTCCTGGTTTTCGTTTAGAATTCTAGCGACATCCGTCTGAATTGCTTTTAGAATTTTCCATATTTCGCTTATACTCGGCTTATCGTAAGAATTATCTGTGTTCTCAGACATCGGAGTCAACTGAGTCTGAGCACTAGAACTCGAAGCGTTTCTTTCAGTCGAATTTAGTCGCTTTGCATCGGGAGAATTTCCCTCACTGGAGGCGCTGCCTAACTGACTTCGTTGTCTTCGTCATTTTTCCGATTTGACTTCATTTTCCCGGTTGTGTGGAGGCAAAAACTACACTTCACCGAAACACACGTCTGCCAACCTCGGCCATCTCGGCCCCAGTCCTAATTATGATCCGTATGAAAATGTCTTTTTTTCGAACTTAGAAATGGTTGAAGGTCTTAAAGAAATCTCTAGGCTTCGTTTTTAACTCACTGGACTCCTGTGGCCAATAATTTCTAATGGCTTTTCTTCTCTCCCTTTTAGCATTTTTTCTCCACTTTCTTTTAAGCTCCCAAGTCTCAGCTGAACAATTTCGCACTTATATTTGTGCATAGTTCCTGTTCTGTTTGATGGCTCTTTTGCACTCATTTGTCATGTAGGGCACGTCTTTAATCTCTGACTTTTATTTCCTTTTCGCATTTTGCTCATCTAAAGCACTTTCAAACAAAACAAACCAGAACTCATACTGATCGTCATGCGAGTCAAAAATCTCTCCAACGCTCCACGGGCCAGTGGCCATGCCTTCATTTAGCAACTCCATATTTCCGTCTTTAAGGCTCTCGACTGATATGATCCTTTGCTTGTGTTGATACACTGATTTTGTGAACAGGCTGTAAATAAGATGATGATCGCTGATTTCAGGTTTTATGACACAACACTGTCTAAAGGTTTCCGGTTTTCTTGTTAAAATTACGTCTGGCAATGTCTTCGATGTTTTGGTTATCCTAGGCTTGTTGGTTTTGTGATCAAACATTGTAAGTCGTGCACTTCTTCAAGATCAAGCAAAATTTTCCCTGCGGTTGCATTGTAGTCTGTCTAAGTTTAGATCACCAGCGATTACCATGGCTTGCTTCTCAATAGCTGCCCACAAGCAAATGTCATTCAATTCATCCTCAACCATTGTTAGATGTTGATGCTCAGCCTGAACAGCTTCAATAGCCAGTGCTTCCATGGCCCTATATTTCTTGGGTAGTTTTAACTCTTTTGAGGGTATATTGGAGTGGAAGTACGGTAGAAGCCGGCCACCTCCTTTTTTTCTGTCTCCACGATACATCTAATACCCAGGTAACTTGAATTGGCCTTTCGGATATGCCTTACCAATTTTGGTTTCAGAAATAAAAATAAAGTGCGCTCTCAGTTGACCGCTGCCTTTTACCTCATCAAATTTGTTTTGCAGGCTATTTATGTTAAGATGAATGAGAAGGGCCTCATTCGGTTGTTGTTTTCTCTTCTGGATGGGATGATACAGCTTTGTGAATCCATCATGCCTTTCGAGATCTAAACCATTGTCTTAGGTGTCAATGTCTGCAATGTTTCTGTTTCTGTTTCTGTTTTATTAATCGGTAACGCTTGTTTCCATAACAACCCATGTAACTAAAATGTACAAGCAAATAATCAATCTTATGACGCAACTTACAAGTTCAACGTTATGCAATTACACATCTATAAATAAAAAAAGGAAAAAATAAATGAACAAATAAAATAAATAAATAAATAAATAAATAGACTAGATAAATAATGAAATAATCAATTACATGTACAATTATTGACAGAAACAGAAACAGAAACAGAAAACAGAAATAATTGTGAAGTGTCATGGTTGCCCTATTGTTTTAAAACAAAAGCTCTTTGTGAAGTACAAAAGAGCAACCATAACATGTCACAATTATTCAAAATGTCGGCGCCCAGGAAATTTGAAAACCAAAACAAGCGTTTTTGAAATTCATTTATTTAGGATACAGACAATTCCATTGGAAAATGTTTGAACAATTTTGATTGTAAACATTATGCTAAATATTTTTAAGTTGTATTCTTGTTTTAGTGGAGGTTTCCTTTAACACTTGTATTCAAAGTGGGCAGTGGGCAGTGGCCAAGAAACTGGAAGAGGGGAGTCTGGACCCCAGCTTTCAAAAAGGAAGTCATGGCTGATTGTTTTACTAAATTATAGACCAGTAACAGTCCTGAACGCAGTAACAAAAGTTTTAGAATCACTACTCAGCAAACAAATCACACAGAGATTTGATACTCATTTATATGGCAACTGTCCGCTTACAGGAAAACGCACAGCTGCGAAACCAACCTAATCCGCGTAACAGAGGACAGGAGAAAAGCAATGGATAACAAAGAATGCGTAGCGGTTTCGTCAACGAGCATGAATAAAGCAATTGACTCGTTGCATTATGCGCTAATGATTAAGAAACTTGAAGCCTACGGATTCTCTCACATGTCCTTAGAACTAATGCGTTCCTATTTCATCGGGCGTAAAAACTGTGTTAAAATCTACGGTGGCCCAAAAGGGTCAATCACAAATCAGTTACAAAAACACAAATCAATTTCTGAAAACACGAACCAGTTTGCTAAAACACAAAACAATTTCGCGAAACACAAATCAATTTCCCAAAACACAAATTAGTTTCCCAAAACACAAATCGATTTCTCAAAACACAAATCAATTTCTCAAAACACGAACCAGTTTGCCAAAACACAAACCAATTTCGCGAAACACAAATCAATGGACGGGGCGCTTGCTCTGTAATTATCAGAGAGAGCCCGGAAAGGACTCATTCCCAGGAATTTCCGCGTCCAACATGGCGACTGACAACTCATCGAGCCTTCGGTGATAAAATGTTTTGTAGCCATTGCGGTAGCGCGGTTAAATCCTGTTTTAAATTCTGCGTAAAATGTGGCAATCCTACGTCCCAGAACTCTGACGATCATTCCTCGGGCTGCGAAACGATTAAAAGTCATAGCAGCAGACCTGGATGCTCGGGGAATTCCTTAGGCACATCTGCTGCTACATATTCCAAGGAATCTGTTCCAAAGCTGGATACCTTCATGAAGAAGAAAAAAGATGAGCGGATGTTTTAAGAGAAAGAATAAGAAGTTGAAGAATGAAAAGGACGAACGTGTGACAATAAACATTGGAATAATGCGTTACGTATAGGAGGAAAGTATCCTTAAGCCTCAGCGGGGAAATAGTCTTCCCATAAGGCTTCCTAAAACAGCAGATAGTGAGGAGGTGCTAAAGTTAGCTGTGGCAAAGCAGTCTCTACATAACGGAAATGAAATTGCCCACAGTTCTGTGAAGTCCTACAAATTGCTATACCCAGATGGAACTGAGGTTAAACAACTGAAAGAATCTGATGAGGTATTTAGTTTAGGAAGTCCCCGAGCATCCAGGTCTGCTGCTATGACTTTTAATCGTTTCGCAGCCCGAGGAATGATCGTCAGAGTTCTGGGACGTAGGATTGCCACATTTTACGCAGAATTTAAAACAGGATTTAACCTCGCTACCGCAATGGCTTCAAAACATTTTACCACCGAAGACTCGATGAGTTGTCACTCACATGAAGAAGTCGCCATGTTGGACGCGGAAATTCCTGGGAATGAGTCCCTTCCAGGCTCTCTCTGATAATTACAGAGCAAGCGCCCAGTCCATTGATTTGTGTTTCGCGAAATTGGTTTGTGTTTTGGCAAACTGGTTCGTGTTTTGAGAAATTGATTTGTGTTTTGAGAAATCGATTTGTGTTTTGGGAAACTAATTTGTGTTTTGGGAAATTGATTTGTGTTTTGGGAAATTGTTTTGTGTTTTGGTAAACTGATTTGTGATTGACCCTTTTGGGCCACCGTAAAAATCAACGGTGTAACAAGCACATGGAAAGACCAGCTAAGGGGCTGCCTGCAAGGTTCATCACTCGTTCCGTTGCTATGGAACTTGTTTCAAAATGGCTTATCTTTAAACGTACGCACCAGTAACTTGCTCATGTATGCTGATGACCATCAGGTCTATAAAAGTGGATCTAATATTACGGCCGTGATCTATCAACTCAGAGAAAAGGCGGAAAATGTATCGCAATGTTACAAGGTGAATCTCCTCCATGCTAACCCAAAAGTACCAAGTTTTACCAGTGACGAATCCAAGCGCTGACAAGGCAGCAAAGAATGAGTGTACCCTCGAGATCGATAATCAACAACTCAAAACAACCGCTAATTTAAGAATTCTTGGAGTAAACATAAATGATCAACTCACCTTCACTGAACATATAAGCGACATCTGCAAAAAACCGAGTAAGAAAATGGGGGTGTTATCGAGGCTTCGCAACCTAATCTCATCCAAGACCAAGCTTTAACTGTACTTAACAGCAATTCTTTCTCATCTGACATATTGCCAGATCGTATGGCATTTTTGTAAATAATGTGAGAGGCGACAACTGGAGAGACTGCAAGAACGCGCTCTAAGAGTAATTGACAACTGCAGGATAGACACTTATGAAAATCTTCTACGCCGTGCAAAGCTGCTTGCCTTCTCTGTACAACAAGCGGCTTCAAGACATTGTAATTTTAATGTATAAAGTTAGAAATGGCTTGGTGCTTGATTACATAGTTGAAAATGTTTATACTGCAAACAAAGGTTACTCCTTAAGAAATGCTGCATTTGAAATAGCTTGCTACTCTACAGTAAGGTACGGAAAACATTCGATCATATATCAGGGGAGGCGCGGTGGCCTAACGGTTAGCGTGCGGGACTCCGGTTCGAGCGGTCCGCGTTCGAGCCCTGGCCGGGTCATTGTGTTGTGTTCTTGGGTAAAAACACTTTACTCTCACAGTGCCTCTCTTCAACCAGGCGTATAAATGGGTACCGGCAAATGTAATGCTGGGGGTAACCCTGGGATGGGCTAGCATCCCATCCAGGGGAGAGTAGAAATACTCTTAGTCGCTTCATGCAACAGTAACCGGAAATAAACGCCGGCCTGATTGGCCACTAGGCTCGTAGCAGACTTTATATATCAGGGTCCATATCTTTGGTTCAGGTTATCCTTACGTGATCGACGGCGACGATATATTTTAGAAAAACATTAGAAAGAAAGACCTGACAGCTCTAATTGAGGGCACTTGCATCAATTGCAATATATTCACCACCTAACCAGCTTTGCAATGGAATCTTATTTTATCTCTCTTTGTCTAGTGACTGTTGCTCAATTGAATTGTTAGACTTGTGAATGTTTTGGATTAGTCGAGACTAAGTAATTACAAATTTGTAAATATTTTACATTTTCTCTGAATGAAGCAAGATGGTATTACAAAAAGAAAACTTGTACAGTCTTTAAACTCTGACCAGGAGCGTATTAATGGGAGCATCTATCTCCCATATAAACTTAGCCTGGGAGTCAACCCTTTCCCTGTAGATTTATTATAGAACGCCTCCCTTGGGAGATTCACCACGCCGACAGCTGCAAAAGCCCATCAAGACAGAGCTATCTCAGCGTCAAGGGAAATATGATACCTTTCTCGTGGAAAAGCGGTTCGTAAAAATAAAATTACTCGAGAAAGGGTTGACTCAAGGAATTAGTTTAGATAGAGTGTTCCTTGTTGAGCTCCTGATACTCAATGCATACTCATTTAGATATCAAGCATCACCCCTCTTTTCTAGTTTTGAACCTTCTGGAAGTTTTCCTATTAATCATTTTTCGCGGTCTTTAAATTTTAAATGCATAGTATTCAATTAAGAGATTTAAAAACCTTTATTTCCAACTTTTTTTAGCTTCTATAAGTTCTAACCCTAAGAAATTACCAAGTCTTGAAATCTTTCTCCTCGGTCCCTCCGTGGCTAAATCTCAGCAACAACAACCAGTTAACATATTAAGCACAATCAATTCATTGATCCTGGACCTTTACATGTAAAAAAAAAACAGCAAGAACAACGAATCTTTATTTACAATAATAATCATTTAAGATTTGATAGCCATCACGCAGGTAGCAGTGCTAATCGAGGCAGGAGTCTCTTTAATAGGACGTTTAATAGGGTTTTTTTGTTTCTTGTTTTTGTTTTGTTTTGTTTTGATTTTTTTTTTTCACAGAAAAACTATAGTCTACGCATATTACCCACCAGGTGAGCTAGTAGACCGTTTTACAGCTATGACTGCGTTTCCTGTCACCTATGAATTGAAGGGAGGCTGCCGTTGGCCTTGTTTTGATAAAAACACCTTTACTTTTCTGATGTAAATGAAGACCAGTTAGCATTAGAAAAACACGATTTACACGACAAAAGCAGTGTACTCTGTCTGCATCAATAAAAAGTCAACGCCAGCCTCACTGCTATACATAGGCCAGGTCACTAAGCAAACAATTCCAAAGAAAGGTCTATTTCCACTGTTTTTGCTTCTAGAAATTTGCCTAACAAGTATATTTTGCTTTGGGCCTCGTTACAAAATCTCAGAAATCCATATTTAGACACTTTCCAATCAACAATTTGCCATTTCTTCTATTGCAGGATTTTTCTGCACCAAGAGTCCATTCTTCAATCCACAGAAAGATACTAAAGCGATTTACTACTTTCAGTGCCCACTAATTAGGAGATCAGGCAACATTGTCATAAATTCAGTTACTTAAAAAAAAGGAAACAACAAACACGAAGATTAAGAAAAAGAATGATTGTGGCACATAGTAGAGTCGACATTGACTGTTTAGTCTTGTTGGAAAGGAAAAAAAATATTTTCTTGAAATGGGAAGCTAGTGCAGTTAACAGATTTAAAGAAGTATACTTGTCACCAGATTAATGCCAAAAAAAAAAAAAAAAAAAAAAAAGAAAACTGAAAAGCATACCCCAAAGACTTGGAGATATAACTAAGTATTCAAGGCCACATAACACGACAGCTTGATCCTTACTTATGGAAGAAGACCATTATGTCAAGTCCTTGATTTCTCTTTAAGTGATTAACCTCTCCTGGTATAAAAGCTTTAAAAAATCAGTATCTTAGTATTACTTGAGTCTTATGGTAAAATAAGTGCACATATCTTTTGTCTTCGTTGATCGCCACTGAGGTTAACGAAAATGACGTATTCATGCATCAGAGTCCAACAAGTGGTTTCCTCACGTTCTGGACGCCGTTTCTAAAATAATAATAATAATAATAATAATAATAACAAACGGTGATAGTGGGTTAAATAAATAGGAATTTAGTTCTGATTGCTAAATGACAAAAGAAAAAGATCTTAATCGAAGAAACTGTCCGTGTGTGCTTAGTTATAATAGCTGCTGCAACAATTCCTATCAAACTAATTGTCACTGTGACTTGTAGAATGTAGGTTAACCGGCAATAAGAGATTTCCTGCCAGATCATGGAAAGATTTTAATTGCTAAAATATGCAAGAAGGCAAGTGCCTGACCCGTTGAATGCAGACAATATTTATTCCAGTGGCCATCCAAAGCAGTTTGTATTACTACATTGGCGACGACTTTTGAAATAACTTCTCAGTGAGGAGCTTACTGGTTCCTCTCGAGAACTTGTCGATAGAATGTAGAATGTATTTCTTCTCGGTAACTAAAATTATATTTGAAGAGCACTTACCATCCTTTTCGAGTTCTTGAAGCCCAAATTCAAACGTGACATCATCGCCAATTAGCACAAATGGCGCCCAGTATTTGAGGTCGAAATACTTCTTTGTCTCCCGAAGAGATTTCATAGCATGGCAGAGAGCTAAACTGGCACTTTTTCTATCTGCCAAGTGTTGATAGAAACATTTCATAAACAGCAAGGTCGCCTCGTCATCAATCGCCCAGAGTGACACTAGAACAGACCGGGCACCAGCACACAGGAAAGCCCTAGCTATTCCAAACACACCCTCAGAATTTATCTCTCCCTGACCACTATGACAGCAACTCAGCACAACCAGTCTTGCCTGCAGACGAACTGCATGAACATCACTCATTGTTAACAAGTAATCTTCCTTTTCAGGGAACTGGGATGTGCGTTTTGGATTTGGGGCGAAAGCAATTTCTCCAAATTCTGGATCCCCATGTGCAGCAATATGGATTAAAGCAGCTGATTTCATTCTTTTCAGCACCTCATTTTTTGTTGCGTTTCTGCCAGTAAGAGGTGCAGTCCGCAGAAGTTCTCCAATCATCTCCACCTCTTTCTTGGCGCATGGCAATTGTTCAAACATGGGTGCACCGGTGCCGTAAGTGACTTCCTTTAAACATGGATCTCCCACTAGCATGGCTTCGTTTTTAGCGTGGAAGTAGTAAGGTGCACCAACAATCACTTTTAAAGTGGTTAGCGAGGGAACGGTACGGATCCTGACAGATTCACTCAATGCAGAATAAGGCGCCAAACAAAATGGCCCATCGGGAACAAAGATTAAGTCTTCACCTTGAAGCAAATCTTCAATGGGATTGACTAAGACATCATACAATGGCTGCAAAACATTGACGGAGAACTTCGAGGAAGGAGAGGTTCCCTGAACGGCTTCTCTTGTATAAGAGGATTCTTTGTGTTGTCGGTCAAGCGAGCGATTCTCGCAGCGGGCAACAGCCCGTGAACTAATCTGTTTGAAAGTAGCTTTCATCAGTGATTCAGCACTTTCATCTTTGATTTCCTTTTGCCTAAAGTGTATCATGTCACTTTTTCTCAGCAGCCAGAAACTGATTGTGCCGTGAAAACTGTTTGAGAAGAAAGATATCCTAATACAGCAGAGGCATTTTCTTTCGTCGCAACTTCCGAGGAGGGTTCCTCATTAACGCCGTATTGCACTTTCAAAATGTCTGTCAAAGCCTGCGCGCGTCCTTGCCCAGCAGCATACAAGGCCTGATCAACCTCTCCGTTCTTCAAAAGCGCTGTCCACAGGGCAGTGTACGCAAGCCGTTTTGTGTGACGAAAGCTTATTTTCAGTGCATCCTCTGACTGAAGAAGACGCCTTGTTTCATCAAAATGTTTTATGCTCAAGCGATAGTAATTAAGAGCTGTGCAAATGGAGCCTGAAGATTCATGGACAAGACCAAGTTTATAACATGCGCGTCCCTGCCCTACTTGATTCCCCGTTTCTTTGGCAATACTAAGATGTTGTTCGTTATATAAAATTCCATTTTCAAGCTCACCCTTGCTGAAATAGGCAATCCCGAGACTGCCATAGGCTCTTTCCTCCCCTGCTCTATCTTCTACATCTTTTGCAATACTAAGATCTTGTTTGTAGTACAGTATGGCTTGCTTTTAATTGCCCAGACTGTAATAGGCATCACCGAGATGACCATAAGCTTTTCCCTCCCCGGCCTCATCCTCTATTTCCTTAGCAATGTTAAGATGTTGTTTGTGGTACTCCAAGGCTTGCTTAAAATTGTACATACCGCAAAAGACATTGCCAAGATTGGCATAGGCTATCCCCTCTCCGGCCCTATCCCCTACTTCTTTCACAATACTAAGATTTTGTTTATAATACTCTATGGCTTGCCTTGTTTTACCCACACAGAAATAGGCATTGCCAAGATTTCCATAGGCTATTCCCTCCCCTGCCCTATCCCCTATTTCTTTTGCTATGCTAAGATGTTGTTTGTGGTACTCTATGGCTTCCTTAAAATTGCACATACTGCTATAGGCATTGCCAAGATTGCCATAGGCTCTTCCCTCCCCGACCCTATCCTCTACCTCTTTCATAATACCAAGACCTTTTTTTTGGTACTCCGTGGCTTCCTTAAAATTGCCCATGCAGTGAAAGGTACTGCTGATATTTCCATAGGATTTTCCCTCCCCGGCCCTATCCTCTACTTCTTTTGCAATGCTAAGATGTTGTTTGTGGTACTCTATGGCTTTCTTAAAATTGCCCATACCGTCAAAGGCAATGCCGATATTTCCATAGGCTATTCCCTCCCCGGCCCTATCCCCTACTTCTTTTGTAATGCTAAGATGTTGTTTGTGGTACTCTATGGCTTTCTTAAAATTTCCCATACTGCTATAGGCATTGCCAA
>NC_090893.1:26916172-26921172 GCF_036669925.1 Montipora capricornis
ACTAGCACTATAACATGAGCACAAATTCCTCTGGAGGTGACTCCCATCTAAAATATGCAGGGAAGCTCGTCGCCTCCTTTGGGGCTGGGTTAAAGGGGTGGGTGAGTAAACATTACGAATCTGGGTATCCACGGTGTTGCCCAAATTATATTTCCTTGTTATATGCAAAGGAATGAAAAAAGAGATTAAAAACAATGCTTTTAAAATCTAGAAGTCATCTCTTAGGTGCCAAACAGGGTTTAAGCCGCGCTTAGATTCGTCCTAATTTTCTGACGAGCATCCCTACACATTTCACTTAGACGTCCCCTACCTTTCTTTGTTACTCTTATTTTAGCCTAAACCAACAAATGATAATGGTGGGGTTTAACTTGTAACAGTTACTCCAAGGACAGATTGGACATACTGCAATTGGTCAGCTGTTAATTTTGCGGCAGAAGAGGATGACACCACCAGGCTTATACAAGATGATGCTGAACCAAAATCAGGATGTCTGCGTTTGATGCAGTCCACGTCCACGTGATATGCACGTGGTTGCGCAACTGGGGTGATCTTGGACTTTGATGATCCTGCTATCCAATCCTTTTCACAACGACGAAGAATTAAACCATGTGCAGGATCCTCAAAAAGGCTATGACATCCAGCGCAATTCTTTGAACGGGTGTCCTTCCAAAACGTGATCTCCAGTGGGTATCTTCCTGCTCTCCATGGCGGTGGACTTGACTGTGTACTCGACTGCTTATCCGCACCCCTTTTGCTTGACTCGCCCACATCATGAATTGCTGTAACAGCTTCTTTTGGTTTCCGCGAACCTTTGGGCTAAGATGATTTGGGCTTGTTTCCGACGCTTTTAGGCCATGAAACTCTTACAGCTTTATCTAAATTTGGCGTGCCGTTAGACCGTCGCCACTGGAGAACTTTCTGTAACCTTCCCCTCTTTTCTACGGCTGCTATGGTGTGCTTGCAGAGTTTCCAGTCGTTGAAGGACGGACAATGTTTGCATGTAACACGCCCAGTGTCGTGTACATAAACAAAGTGGGGCTGGGATGGCTTGCTCTCGCTAGCAACGAGATGGGCGTTGCTGTCACTGAAATATGTGCCAATGGGTTTTCCAATGGATCCAGGAGTAGCTAATAAATGTTCTGCCTTATGCCACATTCTGGTCACAACACTGAAAGAGATTGAAATAATGTTAGCTGCTCCAGGAGGAATGCTGATTTTTGCTGGTAATGTGTCTGCAGTGGGGTTGGCATCGTTTGTAGTGACTGTTCCCATGCTTGCCACATCGTTGAAGCCCCCAGTCACCTCCAGAAGAGTCTGGTCATCATTTCCTGCCTGAAATGATACTGAAAGGGCCTTTACAGCAGTACGTCTTAGACGTTCCAAGTGGCGTTGTCGTCTTTCTGGAGACATGGCAAACCAAACGTCTTCCTCGATTTCTAGGAATTTATACTGTTCGCGCAAGCAATACTCTTCTTTTCTTATAACTGCTAATTCTTCTTGATGGTATGGCATGACAACCTCTTGTTCAAGGTGCAAGATGAAGTCTGGAATGGTCATATTCTTCTTTTGATTTCGCTTATCATCTTTCACTTTGTGATGGATGGATTCAGGATCGTTGTTCGTGTACCAAGAAGTTGGCTGTCCTCCCAGGCCTGCGCATCGTCTGGTCGAAGCTAACATGGATTTCTTAAGAACATCTGCGTAATTCTTCTTGAACCACTCTGGAAAGATAGTCTTAGCTGCTGAGTTGGTTACTGACATTTCAAGTGTTTCCCACTTGTCGATGGAAGATTCAAGTTTCAGGTCGAAGTCTTCATGCTCTGTGGAATCAGCCAAGCCCATCTGATAACTTGGTCCTTCGCGCTTCCCAAAGATATCAGCTATTACATCTTTCTCAATAGCCTGCAAACCATTTCCCCGAAGGTAACGTATTATGTTGTCTATGGCATGCAGGAAACAACGCAATCCAGTTGCGTACTCTAAGTTCTTGGTAGCTGCGTTGATGAGTGCCTGTTCTCCGTCTGTACCAAAGAAAAGTACAAAATTTTTCAGTTGCTCTTCCAAAGCTACCAGGGTTGAGAAAACGTATTGGTAGGTGTATTCATCTTTCTTTGCATGGATCAGTGCTGGACCAATGAACAAAGTTGACTTGCAGTTTCCAGTGTCGTCCACTTTCCTCGTTTCCAGAAGAAGATGCTTGTACGTTGTGTGGGTGACATCGAACTTACCAATATTGAAAGTGGAATCTATTCCCAGTATGCTAATGTAGTCAGGGTTCGTGCAGAATCGAACAATGTCATGCAGCTGTTTCTCTGAAGCGAGAACAACACCAAATGGAGCCAACTTGTAATCCCTGATAAAACCCTTGTGTTTTCGTCGCTGATGTTCGTTGAAAATGGCAATGATGTCATACACCTCACTTCCAGATGTTACGCCATCTATTGAACAGTGGGAGGCTGCAACATTGCGACGTTTAATGTCATAGATCTGCTGTCTATTTCTTGGAACTTCACTTGTGTTTTCTACCCAAGCCATACCTCCTTGTTCTTTCCACATGTCGTGTTCTACTTTCTTTGGTTTCTGGAGCTTTGATTTCTCTGAAATATCTTTCATCGCGCTGGATGCTGTTCTGAAGTATGGTTGGCTATCATTTTTTCTGTTTCCATGGGGCGCAAGTTTTAGCTCCTTTTCTTCGCCGTTTTCGAAGAAGTACTGCAAAATTGCCACTGGGAACTCAAGGGAATCGTGTTCTAATTGGGTTACTACACGACGAAACCATGCGCCTGAAACAGTTTTTAGGTGTGTTTCAGGGCGTACGTTGTAATAGCATCAACCTTCTTTTGAAGATACGTGGCTTTTATGTCTCCTTCTAAACAGTGCACTTCATAGTAGCAGTATGTACGTCCACCCCACAGCCACTTCCCATTGCCATCTGCAGATATCAAATCTTTCTCATTTTTCAAGGATGACGTATCTACCAGAAATGTGTAGTTGTTTCTACATTTAAATGGCACGGAGAAACACAGTTGCTCCTTTGACATCGATGATTGCCTCAGAAGGATCTTCAAGGCCTCCACGTGTGGGTAGGCGCTGATTCTGCCCTCAAATATTGGTCATTTGGTGTCAGCATGTAGAAAGTTTGGCTCGGGTTCTGCAGAGGATAAAAGTTGCAGTAATTTGCTGGATTATATTGTCCCCAATAAGCGCTGATATCATGCCAGAAATATTCAATAGGTGCCACGCCAATCTGTGTATTGAATTTGCCTGTGCGCGACTAATTCTCTAACGTTTCCGCTACGAACGATGTCCTGTACAATTCATGTAGTTGTTAGCTGCAAGAGCCAAAAACAGCCTAGATCAGAAATTATTCATTACGACCACGGAAATTTACCCTTGGAAATTTTAAGTCACTTTTCTTCCTCAGTACGCCACATGGTACGTGACAATCGTGTAGTGGTCAATATATACAAACAGGGTACTGTAAGTATACGTTACTTCGAATTTGGCCTTTAGCTGGTCTTTCTCTTAGGCTCTATTTTCTTGTGTTTGTCTTACACCCTAGGGTATCCATGTTGCCAGCGGAGCACAGTAAGTTAGGCAAAAAACAACAAGGACAACTTTATAAAATATGAAATCGGCTATTTTTTGAGTTGTGGAGTTGCGAACGCCAATAAAATAATAGCGTGTTATTACGCAGCCTGTTTTGAAAATGGGTATTACCTTTTCTTGGGGAGACGTCTTGGAAAAGAGACTCGCTGAAAGCAAAGCACATAGGAAAATATTGACACGGTTGGAAACTTTCACAAATTTGGCAATAAAACTGAATCATTACCAAATGTTCACGTATTATTAGTCGTTTACAATACCCCTAGCCTTTTAGTATAAATCTACTAACGTTCTATCACGAATGCCGTTCGCTGACTAGCTACTCCACTCACTATCTATTCTGTTGTAGATAGTGAGTTGCGTAGCAGTGTACGCGTGTAAACAAACTGGCTGCCGCTTCTTTGCGTTTTGAAATGTCTGTGATGAGGATTCTGATAAAGTTTGAAGGTCTGCTTGATTGATACTAAAACAATTAGAATATTCGCTCTTGATTTCTATGCGTGATAGTTGACTCGCGTGTCCTCGTCAACCATCGCGCGATATAAATTTCGAGCTCATGTTGTAATTGTTTGATATAATTACTTATTCAATTCGTTAAAGCTGCAACAACCAAAAGGCGGGTTTGGGTTGAAAAACCATGGCTCCTTAAATTATTCCCCTCTATTGTCGCCTTGCATACAGAGTTTTGAATCAAGCAACCGTGGACAATCTTCCTGTCGGTGTACGTTGGATCAGTGGCTTGATCTGATCGGCGTAACTACAAGTTGAGAAACTAAATATTTTAAGCAAGAGCCGATACCACGTAGATTTCATTTTAGGGGTGTACTATATTTCGGCTGGCCAGACCAGCCTTCTTCAGGTACGGTGAGGGTTAACATACAGAGCCGAGACAGAGAGAGTCTCTTGGGAGGGAGGGGAATGAACAAATGCACCAGATGATTTTGTGCAGCATCTCCTCGAAATAAAATGCACTTATAAGCATTTCTTCTAGTTTTCACCTAAATTTCACGAGGCTTTATCCATTAGGGACGGACCATTAGAAAAGTGATGGGGGGGGGGGGGGGGTGGGGAAAAAACCAAAAAAAAATTCATGCAAGGGAAAATGCCAAGAAAAAAAATTCGCGCAAAGAAGAAGGTAAAGATAAAAAAAATTCATGCAGAAGGAAGGTCCAATTCTTGGATTTTACATGACGTCACGGCCGCCATGTTGGAGTCCCCAAAAAATGAAATGGCGGCCATATTAATGTCCCGATCCAATCCTCCGGGAATTGACAGCTATTATTATGCTAGCGTCTTCTTTTGTTTTCGTTGAGAACTCATGGCTGTTGATCACGTGAGTGAAACCCAAGAATTGTGACTTTTATTTAATAATTATATAATATTTGCCAGTGTCT
>NC_090893.1:26923672-26933672 GCF_036669925.1 Montipora capricornis
TCGACTGTGTAATATGCCGAGGGTTGTCTACTACGTTACTCCATTCATTATGATCGTTTCAGTTCTTTATTCCTCAGGCTCTCATAAACAAAACGCTGTCCAAATGCCATTATCTCGTTTGATGCACTGAAAAGTGGAGAAAGGTATCAGCGAAATGGCTCTGAATCCAACGCGCTCTTGTCAAGACAGTAACACGATAAAACCAGTTGCAGCCTAAATAAACCGGGGATGTTCTCAATTTACTATCACTAATGTCAAAGTTCCAATGATTTAATTTAATTTATCATGAATCTTACATGTTATGCTATGGGAAAACACACGATTCCCCCAAAAAGTCAACAACAAAAAATTAAAAAATTATTGAACACAAATTTCGAAAGTATTAACAAAAATCTAAAGTTTACTTTTAAGTGTTCCACCCCTAAAAGCATAATTGAATTGGCTTTACAAAATTCACCGCCCTATGCTGAACAATCTCGTAATCAAAGCAAATAATAAGCTCACCGGTCGCCGAAAGAGAGTTTCGTGCATTCTTTTACAAACACTCTAAGAGAGAATAAAAGTCTTAATATAAATATATAAATCACTTTCATTAATACATCAAGCTCATGATCATATCCTCGCACAGAGGCGCCCGAACATAAATTTTAGATACTCACATTTCATCATCTTCATCTTCGCTGTCCGATCCGGCAAGACACGTTCTGTAAAAAGGTATAAAATCAAAATGTGAGGCAAGTGGTTTAAGATTAAAGAGACAAACGAGCCACTCTGATAAGCGTTCCGTTAATGAATTATCCAAATAAGCAACAGGATTTCAGTGCATATATTACCTTTTTCTTCTCAGGGCTCAAGCTGTCCTTCGCCGACATATTTACTGATAAGCATCTCTGCTTTTTTGGCGGGAAAATCCCATCCCACGTTGCTGAGCGGTTGACCAGGAAGTACTGGGTGCCAAATTTTCGTCATTTCGTCACTATCCCTCCCCCCCCCCCCCTCTACCCTTATTTGCTACCATTTGTTACTATTCGTCACTATTCGCCACTATTCGCACTGTTCGTACTATTCGTACTATATTCGCTATTCGCGACTATTCGCTGTTCGCTATTCGCTATTCGCGACTATTCGCTATTCGGGTTTTCCAGACACCCGTCTCCACTGATGATATCAAATCTTGTAAAACTAGAACAGAACTATATACACAAGATGGCAGTGAACACGATCGCTGATATGGCTAGTTGAACAAAGGATGTAAGCTACACCATTACAAGAAACAAACTGTTTAACAATATAAAACAAAAAAAAACGCAATAGACAAAAAAACGTATCTCCGTAGTCAATGGTACACTGAGCGGGAGGCTATTTGTTCGCAATGAAAATGGTACAAGTGTGAGGCCATTTGTTCGCTGTGCCAATGTTTTTACTTTGTCTTCAGAAGATTCCAATATGGCGTCCATTTGTTTGTGGAGTTATTTTCTTTGTCGCTGTCATCTTCAGAGTAGTTTTGAACGAGGTACCCGCTGCTTATTAAAGAATTAGTATTTTGACTTGGATCACTTTCAGTAGTTGCGTCCATTTCAGTTACATTCGAGTATATTCTTGTTTCATTCAGTTCGCGGAAGGACCCGTTCCATCACAGTGTTCTTCATGACCTTGGATTACGTGGTTTGCTTTACATAAGTAATGTAAACAGCGCCAAGTGTCTTCTATTGTGCATTACCCAATCAAAACACCGCCACTTGCTTTCTATTGTGCATTTCCCAATCAAGCACCCCCACGTTTTTCTACTGTGCATTTTGCTGCATAGGAAAAAAAACTGAAATCTAACGTGTTTTATAACTCCTGCCCCTACGGGCTCGAGTAATAAAAAAAATGCAACTACTGCTGGGTATTTTGGAACTCTGATACAAATCTGCAAACTATGTATTATATCGACTGTCACGTTGGCACTTAGCGATAGTCATTACTAGTATATTTATTCAAGAGGAAACTGAAAGGGGGAATCCCATACATGCCCTTTTGCATAGGTAATATGTCTCAACTTATTTTTAGATGGACTCCCAGGCTGTACAGATCCCAGGGAGATTAGGCAACATTCAATCATATGGCGGGAGTGTGTTCTCTGAGCATGGACTATCCACGTGGAACACATTCCAGCCATAAAATTGGCTATTGCCTGATCTCATGGGATCTGTATAGCGTGAGAGTCGATCTAGACATAGCTTTTGGCAATTACCTATAGAAAGGAGCATGTACTGGGGATGGCCTCTCTTCCCCGTTTATTTTCTCTTGATATATTCTCTACTTGCACAAATCCCATTTTGCATAATCGTTGTTTGCAATTTCTCCTGGGACATGCAGATGTCCCAAGAGGTGCGTTATGGGATTTGTGCAAGTAGAAAATTGTACAATTTCTTATAGTAAGTGAAACGAAGAACTATCCTTAGCGTAGGAAAGGCATCTGTCACATGTGGTCCAAGAGCCAACATTTCTCCCCCTTAGTGCCGGTCGAGGGAAGAGGGATACCTGAAGCCTAGTTAAGAACCTCAGGACTGGTATAACTGAGCCATCGTCATAGTTCAACGCCCTTTAGACAACGCCCGGGCCTTGGGGCAAGGGGAGTACTTCCAGAAAACATTGGGTAGGGTGTACGTGCGGCCAGAATCCTGAGACCCTTACCCTATTTCAGACCAAAATCTGCGAAGTTCTCCACCCTACTTCAGGCCTGACCAAAAATTTGATATCCTATAGCTATCTCAAACCTATTTTCAGGCCTATTTCAGCTGTTATACGGTTGGCGCAATAATATGAGAACGGTTGAATATAAGTTGCTTGGCAACGCAGAGGTCTCAATAGAAGGAGGCTTCCGGCGATAGACCGCAGGGTAGGTAATTTGGTCCATCCCGCCGCCTACCTCGCAGGACCATTTGAACGTTTTGCTGTGTGGGTGTTTTTCCATTGTTCTCTATCACGAAAATACTCGCTTCACTAAACTCCGAATTATGGAGTTTGCTTCTCAAGAAAAATTGTCTACGTATTCAAACAAAGGTAACAAACATCGTAACAAACGTAACGAAAATAACGTAAATCGCGTATTTAGGGGTTGGTGCTCAATTTACATGACATTCTGCCTGTAATGTATTGAAGTACTAATTAACCAGCATTTCTTTCAAAAATTACAATAATTGTAGTGTTTTATTGCCTAAATTCCATTGCATTTTCGAGGGAAAAACCTTTTAGTAAACACTGTAAATGGCATTTCCAATCTTGCAGGTTTCGAAAGTTTTTGGGGGAGCATGCTCCCAGACCCCACTAGCGGGCTAACGCCTTCGGCGCTCGGGATTCCACAGCCGTCTACTTTACTTTTTGAAAGCTCTGAAAACGGTGAAAGGACACCGGTGGGATGCTCTACCTACTCGACTTATTGTAGCTCTCTATTGAGTTTTAGTGTCTCAATGGGTAGAGCACCTGGCCGGTGTTACGGAATCCTGCCTAGGACGCTTCTCACGGGCGTATTCCCCCTATCCATCATATATCATGTATTTAATTTGAGAAGGGTTTTAGTTGATGGTCTTATCGTCTAATAATGAAGAAGTAGCTTCTGAGTTCTAAAACCATACCCAATTCAAGACTAGAGTATACACCACATAACCTTTTTCAGACCAAAACGGTTAAAAAAAATCTATACCCTTTGGGACAGCACGCACCTACAAAGCCCATACAAGGGAGTACCCCTACCTCCCTCCCCTTGGAAGCAAAGCGACTAGTTTCATTTTTTTTAACGCGACACTTATAGCATTTGCTCAACGCATGCTCAAATTTCGAAGAGATGCAATATTTACCATACACGAGATACATTTTAAAAGGAAAATTAACGATAAAAATGTTACATTACATGATGTATAGATGTCCTCATGACTTGCCCAATGAAAAGAATGTGTATGTTGAAATGAGATGGTCGGAACGTCATGAAACGTTGTTATTGTTAACTTTCCTTTTAAAATGTTTCTCAAAATCGATCTTTATCATATGTGATAGAATGACTGCTAACATATCGATCCCTTCATGTTTGTGAAGTACATTGCGCGATGAAAGTTTTAGTAGAATGAAACGCGTAGGAATCAGTTCCGGAAATTCCCAGTTCTAAAATGGCGAATACCAACCAACATTTAACAGTTGATCGCTCAGGGTCAGTCAGGTTTCCATTTATATAAATAATAAATAAACAAGAAACTGGACCAAGGTAAAAGTGGACCAATAGAAGGTAATTTCTAGTTTCTAATCTTCGGAAGGAAAGGTCAATCTAACGAGGTGTATAAAACTTTATTCCTGCATTTTTCTGGTCCATTCCATTGCTATCGCTTTCTTTTACTCGAACGAAAAGCGCCCATGGTTCATTTCCTAAAAGAATCTTCCTCTCCTTTCAAAATGGCCGATCTTTTATAATCTCTTCCGATTTGGCCCCCTTTGTCTCTCTCCTTTTGGGCTATAAACAGAACTGAAAAAAAAACAACAACAACAACAAAAACAAACATGACAAGACAAAAAATCGTAACTTACAGCACTAACCGAGAAAAAAAGGCTAGCAAGATATTCGTTACCAATCTCCGCATCCTTACAGCAAGCAACAAAAACCATTTAGTGACTAATATACTAAAGAATACGGTTAGTATAAATTTGCGGGTCATCATGGATAAGGAGCAAACTCTGTTATTTTTGTGCCAGTCACTTTCTTCAAGAGATCTGAATAATTTGAGCAAAAACTAATTTCAACTCTTCTGGCTTTGTTTATATAGCGGCTAATGTTACTTTATCGGCCGAGAGTTTGTATATATGCACAAGTTTAATACCTCGGTAGTGTTCTATTGGGATCAACCGTTTCAACCGCAACCGATTTCGGTTGAGGCGGTTGACGTTTCCCAATAGAACACTTTTCCAACCGTTTTCGGTTGAAACGTGGTAACTCTTGGGAATAGTTATTACCAGAATTCTCAGCGTTGACAAGTTGAGGCCCGAACCAACACGGCAGGAGCCCGCGGCCGGCTTTAAATGGCCCGGGTAAACGTCAGCGGTTGCTGCCAATGCTTTTTAACCGTTTCATCCAAGTTTGATGCCGGTTGAGAATGTTGATCAACCAAACTAACCGAAAATGTTTTTTTCCCTGTAGAACACAAAAAAACCCAACCAACCCAACCAACTAAAAACGGTTGACCCCAATAGAACACAACCTTAGAAATGAGGTAACATTGTTGTCACGATGGCAACAGGAAAGCCTTTCAAAAACATTAATTTAAAGTTGCTCGAAATCAGGTTAAAATCCGCCAGATTGGAAACGAGGAAACTTGCGCGCAGAATTATTAGAATTTGAGTTGGGATTCCAAAGACTGACTCAATGAGTGAAGTGTATAGGAGGGAGCGTATTAAAGAAACGATAACGTCGATCAGAAGGAAAACTCCAAAACGACACGTTAATAATAATAATAATAATAATAATAATAATAATAATAATAATAATAATATATTTCTTAAAGAACGCATAATTACTAGGTCTCAATGCTTTTTACAAGTTATACAAAAAATGTATATAATATAATATAACTGTCAATTAAAGAATAATTTAAATACATTAAAAGTGTCAAAAATACTCTTAGCTTAAATGTTTCCTGAATAGGAATGCTTTCAGGTTTTTTTCAAAACTATCTAAGGAATCAATGTTTTTTATAGTATCTGGGAGATTGTTCCACAATTTTGGCGCAGCAACTGAGAATGATCTTTCACCTTATGCTTTGGTTCTAGCAATAGGCGTCTATAAAAGGTTTTTTGCCGACGATCTCAACATTCTTTCAGGCGCGTAGGATGACAGTAGCGATCTTAAATAATGTGGAGCGAGTCCCTTCAGTGACTTATAAGTCAGAAGTATAATCTTATATTAAATCCTGGCTTTGATCGGCAGCCAGTGCAGCTCCCGCAGGATAGGAGTAATGTGCGTATACTTATTGTTACAAGTAACTAATCTCGCAGCACAGTTCTGAACACGCTAAATGAGTAAATAAAAGTAAGTGAAATAAAAATAAACAATTGTTTCGTATGCCCCGCATGTGCGTTTTATATTTTGGTACATGTCTTCGCCATTAGTGTTTTTCTTCTTCTTTGGGAACCAACACACTGCAGACGATCAAGAGGGCGCCTAGCAACAACATTCATTGACCAACTAGGGATTGACACCGTCCTTTCGAGAAAGGATCTTAAATCCCTCTTGGCCAACACACGGGAATGGGATAAACTCGTGAAATCAGTGCGGGTGCACACGAAATAGATGGAGAGATAGCTGTGCAGACTAAAGCGTGATTGTCACTAGCAAAGCAAGCACAAGCGCAAGCGTAAAAGTGCTTATTTAACCTTGAAAATGGGGTTGACGCAAGTATAAGCACAAGAACAACGATCAAAAATTTTCCTTTACCTTGTGCTGGAGCTTTTGCTTGGGTTCGCTTGCATTGTGTGAAAAGGGGCATAGGCACAAAGAAATTTGCTACGTCGTTGGTCGACGTTCAGTTTCACAAGCATAAGCTACTAATGCTTGTGCTTGCGTCGCGAGTGAAAAGCAGGCTTAAATTTGAGGTTATGTAGGGGAACACATGATTATAACTTTTAGTATATTTCAAATGCGCGGACTGCACGTGCTACAACTAATCGTCTTGTTACCTACAAAGAAAATGTACCGTCGCCGTTGTCGGGACCCTTGATTGCGAGGTCTAACCAGAAAAAAGGTTTTGAAAAGGCTATTTAATGATTTTTTTTGTGAAATAAAATAGGCCATTCTACAGTTGATTGCCCAGTGACCTAGCCTATGAATGGCTGCGAGGCTTACGGTGGCCTTGTATAAAGTGTTTTTACGTGAGTTGCGGCAGCCATGTTGATGTATCTAAACAACTGAACGGCTGTCATTGTTGGTGTACCCAACTAATCCTCTGGGAATTGAGCTCTGTTTCCATGCAAAAGTTTTTCTTTGTTTCGATGGAATAACATAGCTACTGATCACGTGTATGAAAACACTCTATTGATACAGACCTTATTGCGGTTATCATGTAAATTGTGTTGTTGTAATTCTAATTAGTCAACATTAACATTAAAAAAAACACAAAGGTTTGTATCAAAGCAAGGTCACCGGCAGCCTCGCTTCCATTCTTAGGCCAGGTAACTTAGCTACCACTGTAAAAATTAATGGTCTATTGTCCAAAAATCTCCCGGAAATGCAGATGACCCTATCGACGCAACGAATCATGCTCGTGTATGAACTGCCGAAACGCACGATTTTCACTCTCTTGAACCTCTCTTTCACTTGTGCGAGCTGGCAAGTCAAAATGGCCGATATTTTATAAGCTCTTCCGATTTGGCTGTTGTAAATGGCCCTCTTTGTCTCCAGTTAGATTTTCCACAACGGGATATAAACCGAAAATACAAGAGGTCATAAACTACAGCACTAGTAGAGAAAAAAAGATTAGCAAGATGTTTGTTACATCTCCACATCTTTGAAGCATGGAACAAAAACAAACTGGTACACCAAAGAATATGGTTCGCTGAATCATTCAATCGAAGTGCGCGCGCATCATCTGAGAAATAACTTGATAACACTTTGAAGTGAACGCACGGCTTGGATTTTGCGAAACCGACTCACGCAGAAAATGTCTTTGTTGTTGCCGATAAGGGGACATTAATTAAGCAGTCATCGAGAATTCCAGTTGCATCTTCGTTAAAACAGTAATAAACAAGATCGCACATTCGAGATGACGAAATGCACTTTATCTCTGTTAAACTGCGGTTTTAAGAAGAGATCAACGGCAAGGCTTGGACCATCTCCTGCATCATAACGAAAATCGTTGGCTAAGTTTATCAACTACTTACTCAATAGGCCTTTTGCAACAATTGGTCACATGACTCATAATCGGTGAACTGGAAGCGAAATGGAAAGACCGTGTTTGGCTTGACCAGAATTCAAATTTTCCGAAAACTCGCACTCAAGGTAGACATTTTATGATAATTTACACACTCGAGAATTCCATACTTTTGTTTGCGAACGAAAAGCTCTTGCCCTACAGTGGAATTTTCCATAATTAAGCGCCAAAAAGAGAGCTAAGATTCCTATTCTTACGAAGGGTCAAATAAGCGATCGCGAGAGTAAATTTGCAAGGGTGGAAAGTTTCAGACGACAAAAAATTAAAAGAGATTTGAAAACTTAGGAAAATACAAGGATTTGTATGAAAATCATTGAAGCCTGACTAGATGGCAAATCTTCAATCCTTTTCCCATACAAATCCTTACAATTTCTTTCAACTGTAAAAACACCAAATTAAACGATATACTTACGAAAATCGACATGGTAGCATATCTTAAGCTGCTCTTGTATTTCTGGAAAACTTAGTAATTCATGTACTCAGCAGAGTCCACGTGTTTGTGAAAAAGAAGTCACGTGACTAATTGTTGCAAAAGGCCTATTTTCCACTTTCAGCAGATTAGAGCCTAAGCTACTTTTTTAACTGACAAGAACACGTCTTCAAAGACAACTCTAACAACTCTACGAAGAAAGAGATTCAGAAGTCCCTCTTGATCTCGTTTCGACCAATAAAGTTGTCAAAAACACAATTGTCAGAGAATCCAAATCGGCACAATTGCGAGACCACGTGTATTGGTTTATTGGCTAATTCATTCATACAAGATAGTAAAGGCCCGGGCAAACGACTTTAACATTTGCTTCAACATCCCTTCGATTTTGTAGAACAGCGATCTTAAAACCGTTTGTTCCCCCCTTTCAATTGTGTTGAAGCGTGTTGAATCGAAGTTGAATCGATGTTGAATGAGTTTAAAAGCATTTAAACTTCGCTTTAACAACCATTCTACATTTCTTTTGTTTTCGCAAATGTTGATCGAAGTTGAGGCCGTCTGTCCCCATCTTTCAACATTGCTGGGTATGAGCGTGCGCACTAATCGGTCTCGCAGTGACGTAGCCATATCCGTATCCATAGTAATAACCACGGCTGCAGCCTTAGACTGATGTTGAACCTTTTGTTGAATGATATGTTGAAACCGTTTGGCCACCCCATCAGTCAACATTGTTCAACATCATCCAACAACATCGAACAGATGTTGAAGCCGTTTGCCAAAGCCGTAAGCAAGATTCAATCGTTTGCGGGAAACAAAGAAATAAAAAATGGTAGAAAAGGTGTTTACCGCTTGTTTGAAAAGTCAGTGAAATACTTCAGTCAGTGGCCAAAGTGTTAAGAGACGACTTTGTGGCAAGGCCGGGGATTAGCTCTGTCGTTCCTCACCTTTCTGCTCTGCGAGCAGGTAACAAAAGGATAATGACCACCAAGAGTACGGTTCAACCGTGGATATTTGCTCTTTAATTCTTAACTATATGGTCGTACAGCATTCACTTGTCTACTGTTCTGAGGTTCTGGTACAACTGGGTCAGCTTTTCGTTCTCAAGGACTTAGCTTCACGCTGTACTGCTCTCAACAAACTTTTGCTCACAAAGATCGCGAATAAATACCCACCGCAAGACGGCGGGTGCGAACTGGTCAATCAAAACCCATTATGGAGTCAATTGTTGAACAACCACAGCTGTGGGGAACACAAAAGACCGAAACCTTTGTGAAAAGACCGAACCAAAGTTGACCCAGACGCCGCAGTATTAAACCAAGGTTATTCGCACAGTACAACAATTACAAGGAGTGAGTATACTGACAAAACCACACTAAAATACCCTTGACTTGCAAGAAACTATAACAGTACTTTTTAATGCAGTGCCGAATATAACCCTATTAAGAAAGACGTTTTTAATTATCCCGACACCTAAACTTGCACTTGTCTTTCTAAAGATCCGACAAGACAAAAAGACTTTCTCATTGCAGTTTTACATGCTGATCAGTACAACCGCGTTGCCATGAAAAGGAATACCTTGGCCGTAGTGAGTACAAGGCCGAAACGCGAGTCTGACATGGAT
>NC_090893.1:26941172-26953672 GCF_036669925.1 Montipora capricornis
CATCAGTGATTCAGCACTTTCATTTTCGATTTCTTTTTGCCTGAAGTGCATCATGCTATGTTTTCTCAGCAGCCAGAAACTGATTGTGTTTCCTTCAAGTGCTGTGAAAACTGTTTGTGAAGGTAGACATTCTAATAAAGCAGAGACAGTTTCCTTCGTCGTAACTTCTGAGGAAGGTTCTTCATCAACGCCATATTGCACCTTCAAAATGTCTGTCAAAGCTTGTGCTCGTCCTTGCTCAGCGGCATGTAAAGCCTCATCAACCTCTCCATTCTTCAAAAGTGCTCTCCACAGAGCTGTGTACGCTTCTTGTTTTGTGTCACGAAAACTTATTTTCCATGAATCTTCTGACTGAAGAAGACGCCTTGTTTCATCACAATATTTTACGCTTAAGCGATAGTAATTAAGGGCTGTGCAGATGGAACCAGAAAATTCATGGGCAGTTCCTAACGCACAACATGCGTTTCCCTGCTCTATTGGGTTCCCCGTTTCCTTAGCAATACTAAGACTTTCTTTGAAAAAGAACATAGCATTTTCAAGCTCACCCTTGCTGAAACAGGCAAGCCCAAGATTGTAATAGGCTTTCCCCTCCCCAACTCTATCACCAACTTCTCTCGCAATACTAAGACGTTGTTCGTAGTACTGTATGGCTTGCCTAAAATCGAGCAGACTGGCACAGGCATTGCCGAGATCCCCACAGGCTCTTCCCTCCCCGGCCCTATCACCTACTTCTTTTGCAATATTAAGACGTTGTTTGTGGTACTCTATGGCTTGCTTAAAATCGCGCAGACCTTTATAGGCATTTCCGAGATTGCCATAGGCTTTTCCCTCCCCGGCCCTATCCCCAACTTCTTTTGCAATGCTAAGGTCTTGGTTGTGGTACTCTATGGCTAGCTTAAACTTGCCTATTGTGTCAAAGGCACAGCCGAGATTACAATAGGCCATTCCCTCACTGGCTCTATTCCCTACTTCTTTCGCAATGCTGAGATGCTGTTTATGGTAATCTATGGCTTTCTTAAAATTACCCATTCTATCATAGTTATTTCCCAGACTGCAATAGGCCCCTCCCTCCCAGTCCCTATCCCCTACTTCTTTTGCAATACTAAGATATTCTTTATTGTACTCCAGGGCTTGCTTAAAGTTGCCCATCTCACTGTAGACACCTCCGAGATTGCCATAGGCCGCTCCCACTTTGGCCCTATCTCCTACTTCCTTCGCAATACTAAGATATTGTTTGAAGTACTCTAACGCTTGCTTAAAATTGCCCATTTTCTGATAGACAACCCCGAGATTGCTAAAGGCGCTTCCCTCGTGGGCCCTAACACCTACTTCTTTTGCAATACTAAGCTGTTTTTTGAAGTACTCTATGGCTTGTCTAAAATTGCCTATAGAGTCATAGTCAATGCCGAGATTGCCATAGGCTCCTCCCTCTGCGGCTCTATCTCCTACTTCTTTTGCAATACTAAGGTGTTGTTTGTGGTACTCTAAGGCTTGCTTAAAGTTCCCCATTCTGTTATAGGCAACGCCGAGATTGCAGTAGGCATTACCCTCCAAATCCCTACACCCTATGTCCTTAAAAATACGTAATGCTTCTGTGTAATTCCTTATGGCCAGTTTAAAATCAGTAATGCCATAATAATAGGCGCCCAGATCTAAATAGGCCAAACCTTCCGTTTGTCTGGCTTCCTCTTTATAGAGTTCTTGCATGTGCTTTCCCAAAACGTCCAACTTTCTATCCACCATTCTTGATAATCAGAATAAGGCAAGTATTCTTTGAAAGCAGGGGTGCACCTAGAAGAAAAATAGACAGTCGAAGACTGCATGTGCCTACTGTTTTCACAAAGTCAGTGTTGTTGAAACAATCATAGACTAAACATTTTTAGTATCACTTATGGATTACTAAGCAATAGTGCTTGCTTTCTGACGGATGGGCTGTGTGGTTTAGAAACATGTGCAGGATCTATACAGTGTTTGCTTGTTTTTAGCTATCAATCAAATAATTTAACTTTTCACAATCTATTTCAACTGAATCTCCACGAGCTATGAAAGTTTCAACGTAGTGCATCTCTCCTATGTTCTTATGTCTATAGGTCAAGGAGTTTGTAGCATGGTTGCTGGTTCAACGACTGCCATGTCCACGACAATTTTAACTTCATTCTATGACAAAATTTTTTAAATTCATTGCGTCTGCCTCAGCTTTTATTATTATGTGATGAGAACATGTTCCTTGCATAGACATCATTGGAAAAATATTCTAGCATCTGAAAAATTCAGGTGGCTCCGAGGGGATTTGAACCCATGACCTCTGCAATACCGGTACAATGGTTTACCCACTGAGCTATGAAGCCGTATAAGAGATAATTGCTTACATTGCCCACAAAAGTGAAGATCACTTCTCTCTTTCAACAGATTTTTTCTAAGTTTACCTAAACCTAAGCCTTACTGATTTCAAACCAGCGAATTGAAATTGCTAACACCTTTTCAAGCATGACGAAAAAGGCACGTGTTCACCACAAAATTCTCATTTCCTTATAACATATTTATTATGTTCATACCTTGAAATTAAGAAAACTGGTATCATCATTTCACGCAAATATGTGTAGATGATCAAAAAATTGAACAAATCGAAGGAACAATGTTTTTCGGAGTTGTGCTTTACGAATATCTTTCTTGCAAGTGGAACCTATATTTCTCAATTGTCTCTCAAATCTTTAAATTGATAGGATGAAATTCCTGGTCAAGCTTTTCTTTCTCTCTTAACTTTCTTTAACTTAAGAACTGTACTACTGTTCAGTTTATCCTCATCTTCATTATTGTAATAAATAGATTTAGGCAAGGCTAAAAGCGGAGCTCCTGGGTTACTTAAACTAAATTAAGTGAACCTGGCTTGAGCCTGCAAACCCCATCGAAACCCAGTACCTGATCAGCGTTCACCTTTAAAAAAAAGACAGCTGACCACAGTGAACTTTAAACTTGAGCCCGTGATATTGTCATGTGATACTGGTCACATTGGCATTCATGGAAGGGTGGAGGGATGGACGATTGTACAACTGTATGGTCCTACGGTGACCAAAACCAAATTTTCTCGCACAGATGGGTTATCCTATTTTCTTATCAATGGTGCTCAGTGCGCGCGAAGCTCCGCTATTATATAGATTTAGCCAAGCCTAAGGGTGTGTTCCTTTTGGAAAATCCAAAAACAGATTTTTTAGGATTCGACTTCGTTTGTGGATCTTGAACAATTTGTTGGGGTTTTTTTGGGTCGCGCTCTCGCTGCGCATGTGTAAGTTTTCTCTGTCTTGTAGAGAGCAGTTTAAGTGGGATTCGAACTCAACAGAGGCAATCACGATGACCACTAAACCACGGAAGACTACGTAACAAAATAACAGGGAAATATGTATTAAAGATAGGATGCGTTTTCATTGCACGCAATGAAGTATCGAGTTATAGTATGACCAAGAGAGTATGAAGGTAAGAGAGGTAATCCCTCATATTGGCCCTATTCCCATCGTAATCCCTCTTAAGTTATTTTTTAGATCTCCTGCGAGTTCCGGTATTCCCACGAGGGTTAACTGATAGCCTATCATATGTTCCCCTTTTACGATTCATTGCGTGAGAATTCGCTCAGCTGTCAACATTGGTAAAATGGGCACATATGATTGGCTATCAGTTAACCCTCGTGGGAATACCGGATCTCGCAGGAGAGCTAAAAATACCTTACGAGGGATAACGATGGGAATAGTGCCAATATGAGGGATTACCTCTCTTATCTTCATACTCTCTTGGTATGACTCTGTAACAGATATCGTTATTAGCCACTTCGGAAAATACTATAATGCTCTTTGTTTGTCCCCCAAAATTTTGCATAAGCATTGTTTACAGTTTCTCTTGGGACTTACAATGGTCCCAAGAGAAAACAAAAACAATGCTTATGCAAAATTTTGGGGGACAAGTAAAGAGTATTATGGTATTTTCTGAAGTGGCCTATTCTATTATTCTCCCAGTATTGTTAACAAAAAGTATTAAAGATTTTTAAATATCATCGTACAGACTTGCAAAGCCTTTGCTTTCTGGTTTTGATTGGAATCAAAACCATTAACAACAGTTTTAAATGTAAAAAAATATCCCTGATTGCACTTAACCCTATCATTGGGTCAAGGAATGTGGACTGTGAACTTTAGACGATGGAATTGAAAGTTGATGTTTACCAAGATATTGCAACAACAACAACAAAAAAAACAACGACATACTGTGAACTTAAAGAAGCCGGCTGCCAATCCTTCCAACAAAGTGTATCCTTAACCTCCTGTTCATCTAAAAATGGATTTAACTTTCCTTTCAGCACTTCCAAATCAGGATTTTGGATCTAATGAATCCTTTATGGAAAGGAACTTTATTTGAGTGTCTAGTCGTTCTAGCGCTGGAGCGCTAATTGCGGACACTGTAAACTGAAATGAACAATGAAAGTAAATCAAGTCAAATGTCGGTTTTTGAGGAGAGGGGAAACCGGAGTACCCGGAGAAAACCTCTCGGTGCAGAGTAGAGAACCAACAAACTCAACCCACATATGATGCCGAGTCCGGGAATCGAACCCGGGCCACCTTGGTGGGAGGCGAGTGCTCTTACCACTGCGCCACCCCTGCACCCCATGGGAAAAGATTCACTGGATTTCAAATCCGCAAATCTAAATCCAGATTTTCGGATTTGAGGTCTGCTCTGTTCCTTTGACGTTGGATTTGAAACTAATCTCAATTATCAGAATTTAATGAAAGTATGTTCCGTGACAGTCTCTTTTCGTGCCTCCGTTGCTTTTCTTCCCGATATACGTATCCGTATATTTTCATTACTGCAGGGTCATATATTTCTTAAATGTGCAAGTAACAGCGTTTAAACGTGTATCCTGTTATAAAAACCATGGAATTAGCTGCCTGCATAGTTTTTATTTTTTCCCTGATTCATAACATTATTGGTACCGCGGTAAACGGTGTTATTTTCCACTTTACACGTTCGTGTAGCGAGAATATTTGGAGTCGTGTGGCATTAATAAAGTTCACGAGCTACAGAAACGTTAGCCTGCTACCTCCTCCTTTTTTGTTAAGATCAAGGGCAGTTTACAATTTTTCCAGTGTCATTTTGATTTGCCCTCTTCCTTTTAGAGCATTCTTAATACCCCTTTTTGAGTAAGCAGAATGGTGTCCAAAATTAATAAACTATCCACAAGGCCACATTCCAAGCCCAGTGCCTGATGATCAACAAAGCTTATTAAAGGGAGAACTGCTGTGTAAGCCCTATGTAGGATTTCCTGATAGTGTCAGGGATAAATCACTCGACAAAGATAGCAAATACACAGATATTGGTAAGTTCATTGGTAAGGAACTTACCTGAGGTAGAAAGTAAACCCATCATTGGTAAGGAACTTACCAATGATGGGTTTACTTTCTACCTCAGGTTGCAGCACTACCCAGCTTCAGGACAGCAGTAGCAATTCTGATGGATCAAAGAAATACTGGTCCAGAGCTGAAGTGTTAGGATTGTTGCAAATCTATGGCCAGAAAAGAGCAAGCTTTTAAGATCCTAAAATAAAGAATAAAGTGATTTGGGAGCAAATTGGAGAAGAAATGAAATCTATGGGCTTTCAGGAGTTGGGTCCTAAAGCCTGTGAGACATTAAGTTCAAAATTTAAGTGCCTATGAAGTAAAATATATTTTTTGCTTATTAGCCAGTATCAAAAATACCATAATACCGGGTACTCTTTGTTTGTTCCTCCAAAATTTTGCATAAGCATTGTTTTTTATTTTCTCTTCGGACTTACAACTGTCCCAAGAGAAAATAAAGACAATTTGCAAATTTTTGGATGGACAAACAAAGAGTATTATTTATGATTTTGTGGTATTTTTGGTAATGGCCAATAATTATTTTAAATTTTAAATGGTGTTTTCTATTTCGGAATACCTTCTCTAGTTCAAGAGATATTCAAGTTTTTCTTTTAAAAAAATTGATATCACAAACTGTACAAATGACTGTTATAAATCCCAAAATTGAGAATATCTCCAAAGATATTGAATGGGTGTTGTTGAAAGTTGGCAGCAGTAATCTACCTCACATACGGCACAAAATGATACACTCTTTGCTTTTACTACAGTATTTAGTGCAGGATTGATTTTACCGTTTATTGTGGTAATAAGACATGATTGTTCACTCTCAGCTTCCGCCTATACATGTACACTGTAGATGTAAAGCATTATGGGCAGCACATGTGTTTCAACTCTGACCATCTGCCTGTATCTAGACGTTTGGTTCATTACAGAGAGGGAATGGAAACGACAGTGTTGCCATGGCAATATCTTAAAGTGTCTCACTTTGTGTCTTATCTGATGTATATGTACATTACTGGTGCCAAGTTTGACTATCATTACTCCAACATTTTCAGAGATGTTCTCAATTTTGGGATTTATTACAGTCATTTGTTCAGTTTGTGACTTTTTTGAAAAAAAAAAAACTTGACTAACTCTAGAACCAGAGAAGGTATTCCAAAATAGAACACTCCATTCTTCATCATTTGTGAAAGGTCTTTAAAATAAGCAAAAGATGTATGTTTTTTTTTTTTTTACTTCATTGAATGTCTCAACCTTTTTTTATTAAGGATTGTTGGTGATTTTTACACTAAAAGTAAACACATATTTTCAAGCATCTTAGTTTTTATAAAAATGGTTACGATAATTGTGATGTCTCTTGCTTCAAAATTATTAAATATGATAACGCATACAGTGTATGCTACACTGCACATCTAATCAAGGAGAGCTTCCATATTGAGAGGCCCTGTTAGGGGTAAATTCCGACAAGCGACATGGCCTTGAACCAGCGACATGATAGCCACGAACTGGAGACGACCGACAGACTATTACAACGAATTAGCGAAAGCGACACAAATGTCAAGACTGAGCGACAGCGAATTTCAGAATTGTGAATGTTCTGCGGACTGTGGAACATTTGCGCGTACACAATTCGTCGTAATTACTTAATAATGATCATTGTTAACAATAATGGCCAATTATGGCTAATAAGGGTCCAATAAAGGCGAACAGAAATACATCTCATTTTACTGCTGTTTTGATTGTTCATGTCATGTGATTGACGTATTCAGTGTATCACTCCCTTTGAGGACTTTTCCGCTTTGCGTATCATGTTCTCCCTGTATGACCCACGTGCACACTCCATCAGTCTGTCAGAGAGATACATTTTTCTCTATTGATCGCGTTCATCTCGGTGTTCCAAATCGTAAGCCAGTTATTGAAATACATCACTATCGGAGTCATAAGCGAGTCGTCAGAGTGCCGAACTTGTGCACGGTCAGAGTCACGTGACGGGTCTGTTCAACATCAGAGACCGCGCTATTGTTTAACCCTTTGAAGTTTGCCGAGTTTCATAACCAGTCCCCTCTACTATGATTTTTCACAGACCTTTTTTAAACCCGTGCCTTGCAGATAATGAATGGTCAATAATGTCCTTCCTCCTGGGTTGTTATAGTTACAGAAAAGCACAGTCTGACAACTAAATCAGAGTTGAACTCGGAAGAAACATTAGACTCTTGCACTACCAGAATTGTAGAAACGCTATTATAACTCGATTGCTTTGCCAGATTAGGCCTTTATTCACTTGTATAGTTTACTAGATGGAATTTCATTGACTTCAACAACTATTCCAAGTAGTCTGAATAGGTATTAAACATTAAAAAAGGTCTCAAATCCCTGGGCTTAAAAGTACTAAAGATAGAGGCCGTATGTTCCGTTGGCGTCGTTCCAGCGAATGGGGATTGTCAGAGGGGCAACGAGCTAAAATTTATTAATGAAATTCCGACAGGCGACACAAGAATGTTCCGAAATTGCGACATAGCTAGCTGTGAAATTCAGACGGAGGACATGGACACCCCCCCTAACAGGGCCTCTATTGAGTGGTTGAAACCTGCACTCAACAAACAAGTTGATCATGCCAGTTTCGCATTACACTTTTAAACTTTTACTGTTATGTCAGCTGTGTTTTCTACAACGACTTCCAAAGCATTCCTACTGTGAAGGTACATGTACCGGTAAGTAAGATATGTTAAAAATTAATATTAAATAAATGGAACTTGGAAAACCAAATCATCAATCAAACTTGATGTTCTAATGATAATAATAAATTTATTATCAATGTGTGTGTATGTTGCTTGTCCTCTATAAGAATCATTCGATTATAAATCACACTTTAACTTTGAATCACTTTTGTGACTTCTTCATTTCTGTGGATCTGTCCCATGCTATGGAAATACCAATTAAGTACAGTTTCATCTATCCTATCGATCTTTCCTGCTGGGCGCTCAATCCATTTTTTTTCTTTAATCTGCTGCACAACCTAAACAAATTGTTAAAACTGCTAATGATCTTTGTCCGAATGTGACTGCGACTGGTCATGACAATGGCCCTACAGACTTTCCAGTGTATGACTGGTCTATGTAAATGTAGGAACCAGGGATGGCACTAGGATTTTTCAATCTGGCTCCTGGGACCCGCATGTTCGGCCAAATTGGGGTCCCAAGCATTTTTTGGGGGTCCCAAAATCTTGGTGACCCTCTGCGAGAAAAAAGAGTATGTTTTAAATTATGAGAAAAAGAGAGTAACCAACTTGGAATTAATTTATTGCAAAGCATATGCATAGGACCGGCCGACAGAGGCTTTTTCTAGAGCCGTTACATTCATTCCTGGACAAGAACTCTGTTAATGAAAGAGCACCCTTCCCAAGGGTTTACGCATCACTGGTTTCCTCCCTTAGGAGCAACGAACAGTGACGTCTTTTGCTATATATTTGCATTCAGTGACTTTCAGAGTACATTCCTCTGAAGAAGACCGCGGAAGGCGGTCGAAAATTTAGTTTTAATGTCTTTACATGTAGATGTTTTAAACCCCATTTCATAGAACTTCAATTATGATCACAGTTCGCTGCAACAGTTTTACAAACAATAGAATATACTGACAAATCAAAGCAAGTTGTGTGAGTTACTTAAGTCATTGCCTTGCGTCCTGGGACGCATTAAAATTTCGATCATGCATTTATTTGCGTAAAAATGCACGATTTTTGCATTAACGGGATCCTTGGGAACCCAATAATAATTACTATATTTTTGACCTATTGAGGTACATTATTCATGGTGTTTTATCCCACATTATAAATCCTTTATTGACTAAGCTTGTTTGGACAAGATGGCTGGATTACAATGTATATTGGCCTAGTCCTTTTTTGCAAGTTCATGTATAAACACGCAAAAAAAGAACTTGTCCAATATCTAGCCATCTTGACCAAACAAGCTTAGTCAATAATCCATATATATTTCCTCATTAACGAGTGTTAATTTTGGTTCTTACTTACAATACTTTTATATTTAAATCAAATATTTCTCATTTTCGCCTAGGTTTGACAATAAAATAATTGCCAAATTTTGGCATTGTACTAAGGGGGAACTTACTGTGGAAGATCGTAACTTTGACTCTAGCAAATCAAGAAGCACTCAAAATCACTCGATCAAAATAGATAGATACATTATAAGCTCAAGTTATAAGAAATCAGAGCTGGTTTGCATCGCATGATAAGAGAAACCTACAGTTGAACCTCTCCTTACGGACACCTCTAACAAAACAGGAGTGTCTAACAAAAAGGTTAAGTTTATATGACTTTGCTCGCTGGAGCTGAGATATTGTCCGTTGTCCGTATTAGAGAGGGTCCATATTAGAGACTTTTTTTAAAGAAAATGTGAGAATTTTTTCCAGACACAGGAAACTGTCGGGCATACTGTATCCAGTGTTGACATAGTTTTGTGAATGAGTTTGTGATTATAATGCAAACATCAACACATTTGTATTCAAATTGAAATACATGTACAGTGTAAAATACCATAACACTTGAACAAAATTAATAGAAAAAAAGGGAGAGAGAAATAAATTATATGAAAAAAAAAAAAAAACATTAAAGAACATTTAAAATCATTAAAAAAGAAATAACATACCGGTAGCCGATTCAATAAAAAATAATGTATGTGAAACGTTTTATGATCACTTACAGTAACAGTTATTACAAGTTTCCCATGCATTGTCCATACAATACCTAGTATTACATGATTGTACAGTACATCAGTCATACATTGTTACTGTTGGCTGCCCTTATAAACTACAGAACGACGTTTTTCAGAACTGTACTATTTTTTATTACTGTTTTTAAGTGCAGTATTGCATTGCAGTTCCTTACATTTCAAATCACTGATTCAAATAAAGTATGTACTGCAACTGAGATGTACATTCACTACAATGTGTCTGAATACCATATAATTATTAGTCAGTTTAGAGACACTGGGCCTACATATATTTAGTTACTGAACATGTAAAACTGTCAGTGGAGTCTCAAAAATGATGTCATTGTGGAGACCTCCATTATATGGACACCTCTCTTAGACTCTAATACCTGTAGACGCTTTGGTCTGTCTCTTTGGTGTCCGTATTAGAGAGGTTCGACTGTATACAGTAAGTAACAATGAGTGACTTACCACTATCGGTCAAAACGGACGCTTTTCAAAATCAAGGTTTCTTGTGAGTTCCAGCAATGCCTTTGTGAATCTGGAATTTGAATTTGGCACAGTTATTCTATTATCTAATCTGTCGAGAAAACAATATCTGGAACGAAGTGCTTTTAACTTTCTTAGAACGAATCAAATTTTAATCCCATGCCACGCAAAGAGAGAACAACCAAAGCGGCCAATTGAAAAGTTTTCAAAAGAGGTAACAAATTACAATGTAAAATAATGGAACAAGAAGAACAAGAAATCACTTCATACTCGATCAAACTGTGCAAATTCTGAGGCAGTTCAACATGGATAGAGATCAAATGACTTTTCTATCCAAACAATTAATTGTTTCATTGCCACAAAAAAACTGCCAGCTTAGTCATACGAGGTTCAGGATTGCTGTGGGAATGGAAATTATATAATGCTCTATTATTATATGGCTCTGTCTCACAAGGACTGGGAACTACCAAATTCACAAATTTGATTGGCTAAAAGCGATATTGACCGAGGTCTAGATTTTCCCATCTAGACCGGCATCTAGACCGGTTGTGTTTTGCAGTGAGAAAGTTGCAAACAAAAAATATTGAGTATTTTCTTCCACCAATAATATTATTTATTTATGAAAGTGCCAAAAAGCATGATGAGAAAAAAAAAAGGAGGAGGGGCAAAGTTTGGGAGAATTACATGTAAGTTCTAATCAGCTAATCGCCACACAAGCAAAATGTCAGTTACGTTAAACAAATTAAATTACTCTCATTTGCCATATACATGTAATAAATATGTGTATCTTGTTAACCAAGCTCAGTATGGGAGCACTCACAACCTCAGTCAAGATTCTTCCATACAACTCGGCTTATAATAAGAGCTAAGTATTGGTTAGCTTTAATGAGACTTCAAAAGGAGGAAACAATAATAATGTTATTAATACCAACTTCTTATGGCTGAAGGCTTTAAACTCAATCAAAAACTGTCCCCATTGACCCCTGAGAGTGACACTTAATAATAGATTTTACTCTGTCTAAAGCCACAATTTTATTCGTCAATGGGAGTGGGGCATCCAAAGGCCTTTGAGGTGTGAATGGGTTTATAAAATAATGCATTGACTTCATTCTTGTCTTTTGTTTGGTAACACCCTCCAGTTTAAATCTACTCTATGCCAAGAAAAATCAAGATAACATTACATTTACTTAAGAATAGAGGGCAGTTCAATCAAACAACAAAATTTAATTGACGGGACCCAGTGAGCTCAAATAACTAAGGTGTGGGATTGCAGACAACTACCTTCCACTCAGCAAAAGAGCATAGTCAATGTACCTCATTTCTTTCAAAAGCTGAATTAATTTCTCTTAATCCCACACCTCACTGACTAATTTACTTGGAAAGTTACTTGAGCAGGAATAATGAATCCCAATGCCATATTTGAATTAATGGTTAAGCAATCCTGGTGAATAGTTTGCGTGTGTGTGTCAGTCACAGCTGAATGACCATGATCACTTCAGAAAATAAGCATAAAAGGAATATATACTGACACACTGTAGTTACTACATGTAGCTTTAAACCAAAGTACGCATAAATTACTTGTTTGTGTTATTAATAATGAGTAAGTATGAGCAACTTACCACTGTCACTCCCAACGAATGCTCATTGATGTAAGGTCCAGAAATGCCTTCCTCGATTAAATCAAATGAATCTGCAATTATGATTTGATGTTGTTATTATGAGATCAAGTCCCTCCATGAAATAGTCCTATAAAGTGAAGGTTCAAACTTACTTCCTAACACAAATCATTTAAGCCCACGAACATCAAAAGCTGAACAGAGTAGAACTTATAAACAGCGGCCATGGAAGTGTAAAGTTCTTAAGAGAGGCACAACATTTAAATGACAAATGAAACAGGAACAACATGAAGTCA
>NC_090893.1:26961172-26973672 GCF_036669925.1 Montipora capricornis
TTTTCTTTGTCATCTGCTGATTTGCTTTGAAGTATCTTCCGTGGAACCAATCTTTTGGTCTACCGGTTGTTGTAATCTACATAAATCATAAGACTGAATACTTACTAGTATCCTTCAATGCCGAAAGGGTCCATGCACGGGGGCAAATCAATAAACATCCTAGGAGGCAACCACAGTGACCTGCAATAACCCATGGAAAGTAAACGACATTTACTTGACTTCTGTTGAAATTCAAACTTTAGCGCACATTCCAAAAGTTTGAACTTGTCAGCCGGAGCCTGACCGAGGAGTTAGAAAATGCAACAGGCTTCTTTCGCGAGTTGTCCCTAAAAACCCATCTTTGCCATGCATAATATGTGGAAAGACACATATTAAGCTGGACAGTTCTGATTGATAGAAGAATTCTCTTTACAAATTATATGGTATGGTATGGTCTGACCTGCTATAGTTCTGACTATCGGTAAACGCCCTTATTTTTCACGATAGAACCGCTAATATTTTTTAGCAAAGGAATAAAAGTAAACCCAGGCTTTCGTGTTGTTGGCTTCGTGAACATCTTGGTCAGTTCTTCTCTACACTTTCTCTGAGCTGTAATTTAAAGTAAATGAAGACAAAAGCTCCATTTTATTTTCAGCGGGTAAGACTCGGAGTACTCTATTTTTTCAAAGGTTATTTTTAATTAATATAAAAGTAATTAAAGTAAATATTTAACTTCATGTGAATGGTTGAACACTATAGTAATGATACAGTCACTTCTGCACATAATTTATTTGAAGGAGCAACTTTCCTAGAGGTGTGCATATACATGTATAGTGTAAGCTGGTGGCAAAGCTATACCTTCCAATATAGATTTGTGCCGAAGTACTTAGTTCCAAATTCTATCATTTGATACTTTCGGAACACCTTCAGAGACAAATTCAGGAAAGCCTGATGCCTTTGATACTGCGCCTTTGGTCTTGCAATTGATCTAAAAAGGAACAAATCAGTTTAAGAAATGTACGTCGTGGTAGCTGATTTTATTAACTTTTGTTGTGTAGTTGTTGCCCGTCAATTAACACAAGAAGATGAGCCGTTGTTATCTTATGTTACGATTCAAAAACAGAATTCTAATTGTTCTCGCCAACAACTATAAAACTGAAAAATATATTGACTCCTTCTCTACCAGCGTTTCAAATCTGGGTTGCTGGTTCTACTCCAACATGTTCATGTTGCCGAGAGATGTACATTTTGTGTATCAAGGCCTTCTGTGGGTTCGATAAATTCCGCCAAATTAGAAATTTCACCCATCCCTGAGTTAACGCACACAACATACTAGCTTATTTCGTGTACATTAGCATCTTGGTGCATTTGCCTTGCGAATTGATAACAATGATAAACACGCTACCTCTGTCGGGCCTATAGTTAATTTGTGTCCCTCGTAGCATCATTTACACGGCCGCACTCCTCGGAAATGATGATTGTCATGTGATTGTCCTATTATCTTTTGTAAAGCACTTTAGAGTATTGTATAATTTTTGCGTTATATAAATTAACGTATTATTATTATCATTATCATTATTATTATTATTATTATTATTATTATTATTATTATCATCATCATTATTATTATTGTTATTGTTGTTATTATTATTATTATTATCATTATCATTATTATTATCATTATTATTACTATTATTATTATTATTATTATTATTATTATTATTATTATCATTATTATTAGAGCGGTTTTCAAATGAGTGTCGTAAAACCAAAAGCAAAGTAATTACTTTGGCCAGTTAAAAAGGAGTGAGACAATCCAGTAAACCAATGAAAACTCGAAGTAATTACAAGTAGCCGACACAAAGCGCGGGAAAATGTGCACGCGCAAGCCACGATTGGTTTTGGTTTCACTTATGATTGGTTGAAAAAATGGCGCGAGGACTTTCAACCAATCACTGAGTGAAGTAAATGCAAAACTATAGCAATTCGCTAATTACTTTCGACTCTGAATTGAAAACCGCTCTATTATTGTTATTATTATTATTATTATTATTATTATTATTATTATTATTATTATTATTATTATCATTATTATTATTTGTAGTTACGCACCTCGGAGTTTTCGCTATGTCTGCAAGGGACTGCCGCATCAATTTTACCTAACAAAAAATAGTGTTAAGATAATGATAATAGTAATACGTTAATTTAATATAATAATACGTTTTAACTTAAACGTGATTCTACAAAAAGAGAAAAACTGATTAAGCTAGAAATGTCAGTAAAATTAGGTCACAAAGAAATTTGGCTGCGCAGATTGCAAAGATTGCAATACTATTGAATGAAGGTTCAGCGATAAACCAATGCAGTCACTATTTGACTCGCAAGTTTCCATTACACGGGAGATCTTCATTTGCAACGTTTGAAACAAAGCATCCGTAGGAGCACCACATTCGCGCATTCCAATTTTAAAAAATGTAATCTTTTATTGTTTACTATTTTCAGGTAACCGAAAGTCTAAGATTCTTTGAAAAAATTGGGAATTGCTAAATACAGGTGAAACAACAGAGATGTTGAATGTACGACGCGTTCGTACATTAGTCATCTCCACCCAGACACGGATCCGAAAATTACAAACCCCCAAAAAATGTAATTTCTTGCCATGAATACATGTAGTAGATAAACCATATATAAAGAAGTATCACCTTACTCTCCTTGGGCTGGCCTATTGTGCATTAAACGGAGCATCAAATTTTAATTGAAATCCTTACGGCAGGGACAGGACTGAGTAAAGAGAGACCCGCTCCTTGGTATCTTATGTAACGATCATTCAGCCAACCTTTCTTAGTTTTGTAAAGTTTTTGTCTGTCGTGAGTTCAAACTGTAGTCGTGGCAATATTTTAGGTATCAAATTTTAGGCGTGGCGATGCGCATCGGAAAACCCAGGAAGCACCCTAATTTATATACATTGGACTCACAGAAGACAAGCGCTCGGATGCTGATATAGACTATTTCAACTTACCGCAACTCGCCAGTGCCCAGGAGAATGAACTGGAAGAACAATCCACTCTTTTTCAAATGGGCTTACCTGTCAAATTATATATATATATATAAGGTCGTAATCGTGCCATATTTTCTTATTCTGACACAAAGTTTTTTAATGCAAATGTGATAGTCGGGTCGTGCTCTTTCCCGTCAGTGCAGACTCTCACCAAAAGTACGTTTATATGTATTCTTCTGATTTTTGTGAAATGATATGTTTCTTACCTTTGTGAACCAGCTGTCCATGTTTCCCTCTCTAAATCCTTTTCGTCGGAACTTGGGCAACAGATAAGTTGAATAACAAACCAAACTACCGCCCTTAAAGTTGAGCAAAACAAACCTACATAGATCAACATCACACCATATGCATATATCAATTCTATTAGACGGTTATGTGTATTACCTCCGCCATTGTCTCCCGTTCAAACTTGTCCAAAGTCCAGTTAATAATCTGGAAAAAATTTAAATGTTCAGTTATAATTTCCTTTCTAGGGTGATGCTTTACAAGCTTTTACATTTGTTTTCACTTTAATTGTATACAATGTACATTAAAAGGGATTATAAAAAACAATGGAATGACTTTCATCCAGTCGGAAGAAAATAAACTAAAATAAAAGATAGAAAAGGCTCTTTCATTTACTTGCTGTTGACAAGTTTCACTGCACCTTTTCGTTTATTATTTCCCTGCGTTGCCGAACAAGAATAGCTCCCCTAGCTCCCCTAATTACTTTATTTACAATTTGTTGAAAGAAAGTGCTCTCGCATAGATGACGCATGTACACTCATTTGAAATTGGAAATCTACGACTTCCGTGAATTTACTTTTAGTTAACATCAGCCCTTTATTATAATCGGTCACCTGAATCTAGTAAGTGCCAGTTTCTGGACTCCCAATACTTGCGCTCGTGAAACGATGGGGTATTCTTCGACACACTTTTGTACAGTTGCTTTTGGGTATCTTCGGTTCAATTAAAAATTCTCCCCGCTAGTACCAACCATTTTCATGGCAGGGTAAGGAATTCAATACTGATTTGACTTTCGGCTTAGGGCAAGAGAAAACGACATTTTCAATCAAGGAACACTTCAACTGGAACGGCTTTATCTTTTAAGGTACAAACCTTGTCGTTTAACTCTTCTCCAGGCATAAGTGACTTGATATCAGAATAACAGAAACCAGAAGTCAGGTTCCGAGCCTGAGGGAATGAATTTTTTTCCAGATTGGAGATCCCTCTATCGTACTGACACTGATATTCTGTGGCCTCTTTAATATTTGCAGCCTTACCAGACATAATGCTTGCAGCTACACCGGCGTCCAAAGTTAACCATAACTCTTGCATTTCCTTTTCCACGTCTTCTAATACTACTAAATTTTTCTTTCTGTTGGTTTTGTGATTGATGCGGAACAGGTGTGCAAAAGTGGAGACCTCATCGGCGATATCCTGGTGGGTGAACTCAGAAACCGTGCTTTCTTCTGATATATATGCAACTGTTTTCTGGGAATGGTAGCTCTGCAACATTCCCGCATAAAGGGTGGAAAGTACATTTCTATCATTTTTCTTCCACTGCACTAGATAAAAATTCAGAGCTCTTCTTTCTTTAATTTCCCCAAGAATGTTCCTTGCTTTGAATGGATTTTTGGCGTGTTTTTTCACTTTAGACGGTTCGTTGTCGGGATCTTTAAAAATAACAATGTCCCCCACGGAAAATCGTTGAACGCGCTCTTCGGAGACTCGATATCGCCGCCTTGTGTTGTTGGCAATCATGTGCTCCGTTGCTTCTAATGCCCGGAGGCTTGTTTCTTCTCTGATGCGTGCCATGTTGTGTTGATTTCTCGTGCGATGTGTGGAAGTAAAGTAAAAGTAAAGTAAGTAAAGTCGTGCATTTATATAGCGCCCCTATCACTAACGTCTCAAGGGCGCTCTACAATGATCAATTTACCCCCAGCGGACTGGAAGCATATACACGCGCAAATTGCAGCCGCTTCTAAGCAGTCCATGCATGCTGGTACTCATTTTACTGACCTCGGAAGGATGGAAAGCTGAGTGAACTTTAGCGGGAAAGCGGGTCGCCAAATATTCCAATCTCGGCAGAACCGGGAATGGAACCCGGGACCTTAGGGTTGGAAGGCAGAGATCTTACCACTGCGCCAACCCCTCCGCTGTCAGAAAGAATATGGAAGAATATAAGGCCATAGCTTGGCTTGCTCGTCTACTGATCTTAAGCAAAGAATTTTTGTCATCATCTTTTTTACCCTTTTGTTAAGGTTCTCAACTTGTCCTTGACACTCGGGGTGGTATGGTTTTCCATGTATGATCTTAACACCCAACGAAGCACACAGATTCTTAATCACTTCCGCAATGAATTCTGTACCATTGTCTGTCTGCAAGTATTTTGGAGCCCCTTCGTCATAACAAAACAAATTGTGCAAGATGGAGTGGATCTCGTTTGCCGACTTGGTTTTCGTGGGTATTAGCCAGCAATATTTCGAGAAGCAGTCCTTTATCACTAAAATATACCGATATTGGCCCCTGTTATTAGTCATAAATGATCTCTTTCGTCTTGGGGCCATATCTATCAAGTCTGCTTGTAGCCTCTCCAAAGCACCGTAGCTGCGAAATGGACGGGGTGGAGGAGAAACGGTTGGAAATGAAGTATGCAACTGACAATCGGGACACGACTTCAAAAATTGTTTAGCCAACTGCCTGATCCCGTTACAAAAGTAACGAAGGGAAAATTGCTTAACAATGCTATTCAACCCAACCAGTGTGCATCCTCGTTCGGGTGAGCGATGGATGCCTTTGAGGATGTCTCTCATTTGTTCACTTTTTCTAAAATCTCATTTACTTCGAGTTGTGTTACATGATTGCCAGTCTCGTACCTTTTTCGGCACGCCTTAACACACGCTCTCATTTGTCCAATTTTTCTTTAATTCCATTTACTTTGAATTGTGTTACATGATTGCCAGTCTCGTACCTTTTTCGGCACGCCTTAACACACGCTCTCATTTCTCTAATTTTTCTATAATTTCATTTACTTTCAGTTGTGTTACATTAATGCCAGTCTCGCACCTTTTTCGGCACGCCTTAAGACACGCTCTCACTTCTCTAATTTTTCTATAATTCCATTTACTTTGAGTTGTGTTACATGATTGCCAGTCTCGTACCTTTTTCGGCACCCTTCAAGAAACGCTCTCATTTCTCTATTTTTTCTATAATTCCATTTACTTTGAGTTGTGTTACGTGATTGCCAGTCTCGTACCTTTTTCGGCACCTTTCAAAAAACGCTCTCATTTCTGTACTCTTTCTTTAATTTCATTTACTTTGAGTTGTGTTACATGATTGCCAGTCTCGTACCTTTTTCGGCACTCCTTAACACACGCTCTAATTTCTTCAATTTTTCTTTAATTCAATTTACTTTGAGTTGTTTTACATGATTGCCAGTCTCGTACCTTTTTCGGCACCTTTCAAAAAACGCTCTCATTTCTCTAATTTTTCTATAATTTCATTTGCTTTGAGTTGTGTTACATGATTGCCAGTCTCGTACCTTTTTCGGCACGCCTTAACACACGCTCTCATTTCTCTACTTTTTTTATAATTCCATTTACTTTAAGTTGTGTTACATGATTGCCAGTCTCGTACCTTTTTTGGCACGCCTTAACACACGCTCTCATTTCTCTAATTTTTCTATAATTTCATTTACTTTCAGTTGTGTTACATGATTGCCAGTCTCGTACCTTTTTCGGCACCTTTCAAAAAACGCTCTCATTTTTCTCTACTCTTTCTATAATTTCATTTACTTTGAGTTGTGATACATGATTGCCAGTCTCGTAACTTTTTCGGCACGCCTTAATACACGCTCTCATTTCTCTAATTTTTCTATAATTTCATTTACTTTGAGTTGTGTTACATGATTGCCAGTCTCGTACCTCTTTCGGCACCTTTCAAAAAACGTACTCATTTTTCTAATTTTTTTATGTGTTACATTAGTGCTCGTATCGCACCCTTTTAGGCACGCCTTAACATACGCTATCATTTCTCCAGTTTTTCTATAATTCCATTTACTTTGAATTGTGTTACATAATTGCTAGTCTCGTACCTTATTCGGCACGCCTTAACACACGCTCTCATTTGTCCAATTTTTCTTTAATTCCATTTACTTTGAGTTGTGTTACAATGATTGCCAGTCTCGTACCTTTTTCGGCACCCTTCAAGAAACGCTCTCATTTCTCTATTTTTTCTATAATTCCATTTACTTTGAATTGTGGTACATGATTGCCAGTCGTCCCTTTTTTGGCACGCCTCAAAAAACGCTCTTATTTGTGTAACTTTTCTATTAGTCCATTTACTTTGAATTGTGTTACATCAGTGCTACCATCTCAGACAAAAATAAAGAGGACACTTCACGCTGCGTAGCAGATTTCCCCTTCCCCCTATTCAATGTTGCCAAAAAAAAAAGAACGGCGTTTTTCTAGGAGCCCGACAGGTTTTACGCCATCAACATTGTCACGGACGAGGGGGGTTCAAAAATGCTTTCGTGTCACGATCTTTTTGACCGGGATAGTGTTGATTACAGAACTGTAGACGGTTCTACAGAGATCTCGTTGCGTTTGTCCTCGCGTCATTTGGGTAAGTGCTCCTATGCTTTGGATGAGGAAGATGTGTCTAATTGTTGCCGAATATGTTCTGGAACATGTTTTCTGTGTAGTTGCAGATGTATTTAGGGAGAGATTGCAACTGCACGATACAGGACTTAGCTGAAAGGTGATGAAAATGGTTTCTCGGCGGTGGATTGATAATAACACACGTGCTCGTGTGTATTATTTGAGCCAAGTTAAGGGAATGTCAATTCGAAAAGCGGCAGTACATTGCAATGTTTCACGTGGAGTCGTTTGGAAAATAATCCAGCAACAGCGCGAGAAAGGATCTAACCGCTATAAAAGCAAGACTTCAACTTTACAACGCGGACGTCCGAGAAAACTGACAGGTAGACAGGGGCGTTTACTTCTGAGTTGCTTGGCCAAATTGCGCGATGAAGATGGCAATTTTACTGCACAACGTTTTATGGAGAGTGCTGGAATGTCAACCCATGCTGTGTCAGTGCGTACAGTCACGCGATTTTTAAATGCACAGGGTTACTTTTATCTACAAGCAAGGAAAAAGGGTCTTCTGAAAAGACAAGACTGTGAAAAGAGAGTCGCTTTTGCGAAACACTACAAAAGACATCATGATAAGAAGTCTTGGACAGAAAAGGTGTCTTTTTATTTAGCTGGTACGGCATTTGCGCACAAAACCACCCTATTCGAGCAAGCCTGTGCTCCAAAGGGCAGAATATGGAGAAAGAAATCGGAGGGATTTCACCTTGGATGCACTTCAAAGGGGTGTAAAGAGGGAACTGGTGGCCGAGTACTAAGATTAATGGTTACTATTAGCTACGGAAAGGGAGTAATAGCGTGTGAGCCCTACGAGAGGATGTGTGGGGCGTATTTTGCGAATTTCATCGATACGAACTTTCCACGTATGTTTGAAGAGGCTGCCAAAGGAGGTGAACGCATTTCTATCCAAGATGGAGACCCATCGCAGAATTCGGCTGTAGCGAAGAGAGCCATGTCTCGAGTGCAGTCTGGAGTTATTAACGTGCCAGTGCGTTCTCCTGATATGCACTGCATTGAGAATGTATTTCACATCACGAGTAAGAAATTAAAAGAAGAGGCCAAAGTAAAGAGAATAACCAAAGAGTCATTCGGCGATTTTAAGAAGAGAGTTATTACGACAATCAAAGCTATTCCCGTTGGCACAATAGATGAATTGATTGCTTCTGCAGACAAGCGATTAGATGCTGTCATTACGAGTCGTGGACGTCGTATACGATTTTAACAAACGATTTCTGTAGAACCAACAACTATCTTTTAATTATTTCAAAGGTTCTAGAGAGACAAGCCGTACCACTGCAATATCAGGGCATATAACAGAGTACATTGGGATAAACTATGGTGGCTGAACAGTGGACGACGTCATTCATGAGTTCTCTGTACTGTAATTTGTACTAGTCACTTCAATGGAAATTCACCCGCTAAGCTACAATATATGTTTTGTTACAAAGCCACAGTTTGTTTACAACAACGGTTATGATCATAAGAAACTCAACATCCATATTCTTTGTCCTGTGTTCTTTAGCGTACGCGCCGTAACAGCTGTAACAGTGGGACCAAACAAGCGACTTATCATAAATCCGAATACGGTTAACCACCTACGATTAACCATTTGCATTCCTAATTTCCTGACAAGCCGAATTGTTGTACTGTCGTTTATGCTATTGAACAAAAATTGTCAACACAAAGTTTCAGTTCACTGCACTTTTGTGCGTATTTCTCCCGTTTCAGTGAAATGGTGAGTCTTGCAATTGGTTAACCGTGCTTTAGCATAATTAATCAGCTATGAAGTGCGGATTATTTATAATGACGGCTAACCACTTTGGCTGTTTGCAACACGAAGAGTTTTCAGGGTTGTACAGTTTTCAACTGAATAAACGATTTTACCTATCATGTAAAATAGCATCACAAGTAAACCGATCACTCTAAACCTCCTGCTCTTCAGTACTGGCGCTATGAAATGGTTAATCGTTCGACTATCAAATGGTTAATCGTTCCTTTTTTCCTATGTTGTTAATCGTTCGTCTACTTGGCACTTGTTTACCGTAGTTGCGAGTTTCGGAAGCAAACTTCATTTCATAGTGCCTTCACTGTTTACTAAAATCCGCCCTTTTTTAAGAAGGCCCGAGTATAAATTCCGCGAAACAACGAGAGCACTTTTCATTCAATTACTAACTACAGCTCGCGTGACACGCATCTACACATATAGTCTCGCACCCCTTTCGGCACGCATTAACATACGCTCACATTTCTCTAATTTTTCATAATTCTATTTACTTTGAGGTGTGTTACATCAGTGCTAGTCTCACGCGTTTTTCAGCGCGCATTAAAGTACGCTCTCATTTCTCCAACTTATTAGTATTTCATTTAGTTTTTGTTGTGTTATATCAGTAGTACTGATAGTAGTAGTAGTAGTAGTAGTAGTAGTAGTAGTAGTAGTAGTAGTAGTAGTAGTTGTAGTAGTAGGAGTAGAAGAAGTATTCCGTTGGGTTTCCGTTGTGTAACACTATTACTTGTGTCACCCAGATTTCGAAACGCTGTTAAAGGCTAATCATTTGAAGGTCATAGGTTTAATTAATGCAGACTTTTTCGGAATTTCCCTATGTGGTTGCTGACTAGTTCTTCGTTATGTTATTCAGTAAGATATTACAACTTACCTGTAGCTACGGTGTCTGATGTCGTTCCTGTTGTGTTGATCATCACGCTCTTATGAAATTTCTACCTCTGATAATACTGCTGAGAGTCTGTTTGCGTAGCTATGCCGAAGAACTCAGCTGAATTGTGAATATTGCATAAGACATTTGGTCGTCCTTTGAATAGAGATTTTTAAGGGGTTGCGTAATTTTTTCAAAAACGACGAGACAAATGATGTTTCGCAAAGTTGCAGTTTATCATATATTTTAAAACTGCCATTTCGTAATGCAGTTAAACATGTTCGCAATTGCCTCATTGCAAATGCTCGGCAAAAAAAAAAGAAACAGTTTCGAGATGACAAAATTGAAGTTTATTTATGTATGTTTGAGATTGAAATGCATTATTTTCCCTTTGTAAACCCTGTACTGTTTTTTTTTTTTTTTTTTTTCATCCTTTTCGCATCAAGGTGTCGGGCGAAATCTTATACCATGCCATTCAGACAAGCTGCTTGTTATCCGATGACATGCGTGTTGCATAATGGCATAATTTATGCGTCTGTACCCTTTTCAGCATGATACCCTATTCGGCATTTTAGGCCCCAGTGGTTCAAAGGATGGATAGCGATATCCACACGATAAATCACTTAACTCAATTGGTTTTGCTAGTGTTTATCCGCTGGACAGTGATTTATAATTATCCGGTGGATAGCGCTATCCATCGTTTGAACAACTGGGGCCAGATGATCTCACCAAAAACCAGTCAGAAACAACCCTGACCTCATCGAAAACCAATGAAAACACGAACAAGTCAATTTTTTCGCAATATTCCAGACCAATAAATGACCGCTGTCACGCTTCAGCTATAGTCCATCCAACGCGATAATCCTTTCTTTACACATTTTATTTGCATAACATTCGATTAATTTATCAAGGAAGCATAGCAAACACCAACAAATTTTCATTAAAAAACGCCTGAAAAAAAAAAAAAAAGTTAGCAACGATAGTTCTCGAATCACTAAGGACCATTCTGAAGATTGTTTTCAAACGAGACGGGAGTATTTAAGATTTTAAATGTAGTTCAAAGTTAGGGATTTTGAGACTCGTTTGACACCGCTATACTCTGAGACGGGAATATTTAGTTGGTTTCGTATCGTATTTCAAAATGGGTTCACAACATTTTCAGTAACCCAGTGAGCAAACAACATATATTGCAAACGCTTTATTCACAAAAAAAGACACTCTAATTACAAGTTGATATAAACGCTTGTTCTTCGACCATAAATGCGTCACTTGACACTGTTTATGTAATGTTTAAAAAAACGACCAGCAGTGTTTTATAGTTGGACAAAAAAGACAGCGGTCATTTGGTTTGGAATATTGCAAACGACTGACACTTACAAAATTGATTTGTGCGTGTTTTCATTGGTTTTCGATGAGGTCGTGGTTGTTTCTGATTGGTTTTTTTGAGATTATCTTGTGTGTTTGTAATTGGATTATTTTCTTCGGGTCATGTTTCATTTGGCGTTTATTTTGGCGCGATTTTCGGTTCGCGTTACATTTGCTGTGCACTTCCTCCAGTGCTATGCCCATTTATGGACTCCTGCTGCTCATTGGTACGGGCGATGGGCCGCTTCCCTCTAAAACAAAATGGCGGACACTTAATGAGCTGGATCGTGCTCTGATTGGTCCATTCATGCCACGTGGTACTAAATCTGGCCTTCTAATTGGCTAAGAGATAATATATGAACCCACTTAATCTGTCAAATTATTAGCGAATAGAAATTGAGCAAAACATCAACAAATATGAATGGAATTGCACGCGGAGGCTTTGAGTAAAAATCAAATCTACATAACAACAGGACCTCTTTATTTTCACCAATTAGAATGATGCGTGTGTGAACGAACGTGCTGTATTCGGGAAACAATCCAATCCTTGTGGGCTCTCATTTTCTATCGCGGCAGGCCCCTCCCAGGCTGATGACAAAATGACCACACTGTGTAAAATCAGGAGCTCATGACTAGGAGTGAACAACAGCCCTACATTCCTGTCACGGCCTTTTCACAGACCGATTTATTTTTAGATTGAATTTCCCACGAATGAGACTCCCTAGGGAGCCCGACGATCAATCACAAGAAACTAAGTTGACATCATAGCGTCACCGAGCCGGAACTGCCTTTTTTTGGCGGGAAACTTAGTCTAAA
>NC_090893.1:26981172-26983672 GCF_036669925.1 Montipora capricornis
CCTGCTCCCCCATGCAATCATCATGCCAAAATGAAACTTTCTGCAAAGTTAAAAAAAAGAGCCACCTTAAATAATTGAAAATTTAAGGTAGCTCTAAATCGGGTTAAAATCCGCCACTTTGGAAACGAGGAAACTTGCGCGCAGAATTATCAGAATTTGAGTTGGGATTCCAAAGCTTGTCTCAATGAGTAAAGTGTATAGGAGGGAGCGTGTTAAAGAAACGGTAACGTCGATCAGAAGGAAAACTCCAAATAAAAATAAACAATGGTCCCGTATACCCCGCATGTGCGTTTTATATTTTGGTACATTTCTTCGCCATTAGTGTTCTTCTTCTTCTTTGGGAACCAACAACACACGGCAGACGCTCAAGAGGGCGCCAAGCAACATTCATTGACCAACTAGGGAGTGACACCGGCCTTTCGAGGAAGAATCTTACATCCCTCTTGGCCAACACACGGGAATGGGATAAACTCATGAAATCAGTGCGGGTGCACACGAAATAGATGGAGAGATAGCTCTCCAGTTGTGCAGACTAAAGAGTGATTGTCACTAGCAAAGCAAGCACAAGCACAAGCGTAAGAGTGCTTATTTAACCTTGAAAACGGGGTTGACGCAAGTATAAGCACAAGAACAACGATCAAAAATTTTCCTTTACCTTGTGCTGGCGCGTTTGCTTGGGTTCGCTTGCATTGTGTGAAAAGGAGCATAAACCCAAAGAAATTTGCTACGTGGTTGGTCGACGTTCAGTTTCACAAGCATAAGCTACTAATGCTTGTGCTTGCATTCGCGAGTGAAAAGCAGGCTTAAATTTGAGGTTATGTAGGGGAACACATGATTATAACTTTTAGTATATTTCAAATGCACGGACTGCACGTGCCACAACTAATCGTCTTGTTACCTACAAAGAAAATGTACCGTCGCCGTTGTCGGGACCCTTGACTGCGAGGTCTAACCAGAAAAAAGGTTTTGAAAAGGCTATTTAATGATTTCTTTTTTTGTGAAATAAAATAGGCCATTCTACAGTTGATTGCCCAGTGACCTAGCCTATGAATGGCTGCGAGGCTGACGGTGGCCTTGTATAAAGTGTTTTTACGTGACGTTACGGCAGCCATGTTGATGTATCTAAACAACTGAACGGCTGTCATTGTTGGTGTACCCAACTAATCCTCTGGGAATTGAGCTCTGTTTCCATGCAAAAGGTTTTCTTTGTTTCGATGGAATAACAAAGCTACTGATCATGTGTGTGAAAACACTCTATTGATATAGACCTTATTACGGTTATCATGTAAATTGTGTTGTTGTAATTCTAATTAGTCAACATTAACATTAAAAAGGCACAAAGTTTTGTATCAAAGCAGGGTCACCGGCAGCCTCGCTTTCATTCTTAGGCCAGGTAACTTAGCTACCACTCTAAAATGGTCTGTTGTCCAAAAATCTCCCGGAAATACATATGACTATATAAACACAACGAATCATGCTCGTGTATGAACTGCCGAAACGCACGATTTTCACTCTCTTGCACTTCTCTTTAATTTGTGTGGGCTGGCAACTCAAAATGGCCGATATTTTATGTTATTATACATCAGACGCACTATGAAAAATCTGATTGGTCGAGAGCATTCAATCAATTCACAATAGCTTGTGAACTTGACATGATAAATGCAATATCTGCTGCAGATATTGCATTTATCATGTCAAGTTCAACGTCTGTATGGTAACTGTGCCCCTTGGAGTGTTCTCCTCAGAAACAAAATGGCTGAACGCTTCGCTTCTGTTTCTGAGGATGAGTTATGTGAAAATGTATAATAAAACAATTATTGAATTCGGTTTTTGCATGATATCATGAATTATCAAAACCTCGTGTCTGTGTTATCTGCCTCAGCCTTCGGCTTAGGCAGATAACACAGACCTCGGTTTTGATAATTCATGATATCATGCTCAACCTCATCCAAAAATTGATTAATCTCTTCCAATTTGGCTGTTGCAAATGGCCCTCTTTGTCTCCAGTTCGATTTCCCACAACGGGATATAAACAGAACTGACAAATACAAGAGGTCATAAATTACATCACTAGTAGAGAAAAAATATATATTAGCAAAATATTTGTTACATCTCCACAGCTTTGAAGCATGGAACAAAAACAAGCTGGTACACCAAAGAATACGGTTCGCTGAATCATCCAATCGAAGTGCGCGCGCATTATCTGAGAGATAACTTGATAACAATTTGAAGTGATCGCACATTCGAGATGACGAAATGCACTTTATATCTGTTAAATTGTGGTTTTAAGAAGAGATCAATGGCAAAGCTTCGACCATCTTCTGCATCATAACGAAAATCGTTGGCTATCAGGGTTAGTTTTGTCAACTACTTACTCAATAGGCTCATGACTCATAATCAGTGAACTGGAAGCGAAATGGAAAGACCGTGTTTGACTTGATCAGAATTAAAATTTTCAGAGAAATACCGCTCAAGATAGACGTTTTATGATAATTTAAAC
>NC_090893.1:26991172-27001172 GCF_036669925.1 Montipora capricornis
CCCATTTGAAGTACGGGTTTCTTACTTCGTGTGCATTGCCAAATATGTGCATTGATTGTGATCGCCAGGCTACTTTGCATTGAAAGACGGCCGCTATAGAATGAAATATCTTCGCAGTCTTTCAACGCATACTAATTTAGAGACCAAGTGTCACTCGTGTATCTTTATAAGTTATGGAAGTTTCTCATAGAAATCGAGCCGCGAAGTAATCGCCCTACAAAATTCGGAAGTTTGCCTGAATAAAGAAAAATCGGGGTCTTCAAACTTTAATTGCATACTCATTAAGAGATCAAGCAACATTTATACAGAAGCGCATCAAGGGGAGCCTCCACCTCCAATACTTGGCCTGGGAGTCAATCCTTTCCCGAGTAAATTTATTTATAGAACTTCTCCCTTGGGAGATTCAGCTTGCCCACTGCTGTAAAGGCCAATCAAAACAGAGCTATCTCATGGTCAAGAAAATATGATACTTTTCCCAGGAAAAACCTGTTCCTAAAATGAGGAGAAAATCGAGCAAAGAAATCACCTCAAAAAATCTGGAAGTTTGCCTAATAAACATATTTTTCGCAGTCTTTAAACTTTAAATGGATACTAACTAAGTGATGAGGCAACTTTTATTTCGTAGTTTTATCCACATCTAGAAGTTCTAACCACAAAGAATTGTCTGTTTTTGAAATTTGGGCCCCATTGATAGGATTTTTTTTACAGAAAAATTCTAGTCACTGAACTTACTATGTATATTGACCATCAGAACAGCCCTGTTTCCCCCATCCCATAATGCAGTACGTTTTGAGAGGTTCTTTACATAAAAGCAAGTTGTTTGTTCTTGGGAATGTATCATGCGTCAATGAACTGGACATCCACGATTGTTTTAATGCAAATAACCCCCCAAAATGTACTGTATTATTGGATTGGCGAAAATAGCGAATGAGACATTTTACAGTTATGGCTGAGTTACCTGACACCTATGAAACGGCGAGGCTGCCGTTGACTTTGTTTTAATATGAACCCCGCTACTTTTCCTACGTAGATAAGGATTAGTTAGCATCATAAAAATATGATTTACATGATCAAAGCAATGAATTCGAAGCCTGTATCAATACATAGGCCACATCACTAAACAAACAACAGTAGAATTGTCTATTTCTACTTTCCTAGTTATTTCTCTTTTAGAAATTTGCTTTGGGCCATCCATATTTTGGAAAATCCATATTTTAGACTAGACACTTTCTAACAATTTGCCATTTCTGTTATTCTAGGATTTTTTGCCCCTTAGTTCAAAGAAAGATCCTAAAGGGTTAATCTTTTCGATAACTACTAATTAGCAGATCAGGCAACTTTGCCATAAAGTCTTACTATTTTGGGAAAAAAAAAGATCAAGTAGAAGAATGATTGTGGCACATAGTTAATAGTCCTTTTAGAAAGAAAAAAAAAGACTTTCTAGAGCCTGTCACTTAATGAAAAAAAAAAAAAAGACCTGAAAGGAAGACCCCAAAGACTTAAAGTTATAATTAAGTATTCAGGGCCAAAATAACATGGCTGCTTGATCCTCATTTATGGAAGTAGACCATTTTGCCAAGCCCTTGATTTCTGTTAAATGATGAACTCATCCTGCAGAGAAGCTTAAAAGAATCAGTATCTTACTATTACTTGAATCTCTTGGTAAAATAAGTTTATAAATCAACTTTAGCAAAATTTACATATTTCTTGTCTTCCTTCAAGCTTGATCGTCACTAGGAAAAAATGCTTTCAGTTGCTGCCAACAAGCCATTCCAAGTAACGAAAATAACATGTTGACGTGTCAGAGTCCAACAAATAGTTTTCTCACGTTTTAGACGCCGTTTCTGAAAAAACAAAATAAAGAAAGAAAAGAGATAGTGGGTTAAAAGGTAAATGGGGTTATAATTCTGATTTCTAAATGAGTAAAGAAAATTATGGTAATCCGCGGTTTGCACTTCGTTAAAATAGATGCAGCAACGATTCCTATTCAACTGTCACTGTGACATGTAGAATTTAAGCCCTCAATACCTAACTTTACTTTTCATAGGTAACTCGAAATCAGTGATTTCCTCCCAGCCCATAGCAAGATTATAACAGCTACCTGCTGCAAGAGGGTAAGTGCCTGGCCCTTGAATGCAAACAATATTCATTTCAATGGCCATCCAAAGCAGTTTGTGAAGCAACTTCATTGGCGACCGAGTTTCAAATCAGATTACCTGTTCCTCTTCCTCTCGACAACTTGTCGATTAGAACCCTGTACAATGCATTGCTTTTCCGTAATTAAAATTATATTTGAACAGCACTTACCATTCTTTTCGAGTTCGTGTTGGCCAAATTCGAACGTGACATCATCGCCAATTAGCACAAATGGCGCCCAGTATTTTACTGCGGAATACTCCGTTGTCTCCCGAAGAGATTTCATAGCATGGTGAAGAGCTAAACTAGCACTTTTTCTATCTGCCAAGTGTTGGTAGAAACATTTCATAAACAGTAAAGTCGCCTCGTCATCAATCGCCCAAAGTGACACCAGAACAGACCGGGCACCAGCACAGAGGAAGGCCCTGGCTATTCCCACCACACCCTCAGATTTCAGCTCTCCCTGACCACTGTGACAGCAACTCAGCACAACAAGTCTTGCCTTAAGACGAACTGCATTAACATCACTCATTGTTGACAAGAAATCGTCCTTTTCGGGAATCTGGGATGTGCGGTCTGGATTTGGAGCCAAAGCAATTTCTCCAAATTCGGAATCTCCATGTGCAGCAATGTGGATTAAACCAACGGACTTCATTCTTTTCAGCACCTCAGTTTTCGTTGCATTCCTTCCAGTGAGAGGCGTAGTCTGCAGAAGTTCTCCAATCATCTCCACCTCTTTCTTTGCGCACGGTAACTGTTCAATTAGCTCGCCATTGTCATAAGCGACTTCCTTTAAACAAGGATCTCCCACTAGCAGCGCTTCACTCTTACTAGAGAAGTCGTCAGGTGCACCGGCGATCATTTTTAAAGCTGTCAGTGAGGGAACAGTGCGGATCCTAACAGAGTCACTCAATGCAAAATAAGGAGCCAAGCAAAATGGTCCATCAGGAACAAAGACTAAGTCATCACTGTGGAGCAAGTCTGCAATGGGACTGACTAAGACATCATAAAATGGCTGCAAACAGTTGACGGAGAGCCTCAAGGACGGAGGGATTTTCTGGACGGCTTCTCTAAGACAAGGGGAGTCGTTGCGTTGTTGGTCAAGCGAGCGATTCTCACAGCGAACAACACACCCCGCAATTGTATGCTCAAAAGTTTTCATCAGTGATTTAGCACTTTCATTTTCAATTTCCTTTTGCCTAAAGTGTATCATGCTTCCTTTTCTCAGCAGCCAGAAACTGATTCTGTTTCCTTCAAGTGCTGTGAAAACTGCTTCTGCAGGTAGATATTTTGATAAAGCGGAGATAGTTTCCTTTGTGGTAACTTCTGGGGAAGGTTTTTCATCAACCCTATATTGCACCTTCAAAATATCTGACAAAGCCTGTGCTCGTCCTTGCTCAGCGGCATGCAGAGCCTCAATGACCTCTCCATTCTTCAAAAGTGCTCTCCACAGAGCTGTGTACGCCTCTTGTTTTGTGTCACGAAAGCTTATTTTCCACGAATCTTCTGACTGAAGAAGTCGCCTTGTTTCATCAAAATATTTTATGCTCATACGATAGTAATTAAGAGCTGTGCAGATTGAGCCAGAAAATTCATGGGCACAACCTAGCATACAACACGCGTTTCCCTGCCCTATTGGGTCCCCCGTTTCCTTTGCAATGCTAAGATGTTGTTTGTTAAAGGAAATAGCATTTTCAAGGTCACCCCTACGGAAATAGGCAATGCCAAGATTGCCACAGGCTTTTCCCTCCCCGGCCCTGTCACCAATTTCTCGCGCAATACTAAGATGTTCTTTATGGTACTCTATGGCTTGCTTAAAATCGCCCAGACTGACATAGCCATTGCCGAGATTCCCATAAGCTTTTCCCTCCCCGGCCCTATCACCTACTTCTTTTGCAACATCAAGACGTTGTTTGTGGTACTGTATGGCTTGCTTAAAATCGCCCAGACTGTCATAGGCATTTCCGAGATTGCCATAGGCTTTTCCCTCCCCGGCTCTATCCCCTACTTCTTTTGCAATGCTAAGATCTTGTTTATGGTACTCTATGGCTTGCTTAAAATCGCCTATACTGTCAAAGGCATTGCCGAGATGACAATAGGCTCTTCCCTCACCGGCCCTATCGCCTACTTCTTTTGCAATGCTGAGATGTTTTTTTTATGGTAATCTATGGCTTTCTTCAAATTGCCCATACTATGATAGTCATTTCCTAGATTGCCATAGGCCTCTCCTTCCCAGGCCCTATCCTCAACTTCTTTTGCAATGCTAAGACACTCTTTGTGGTACTTTAGGGCTTGCTTAAAATTGTCGATGCTGTCATGGGCATTTCCGAGATTGCCATAGGCTCTTCCTTCTCCGACCCTATCACCTACTTCTTTCGCAATACTAAGACCTTGTTTGTGGTACTCCAAGGCTTGCTTAAAATTGCCCATATTGTGACATGCATTGCCAAGAGTGCTAAAGGCTTTTCCCTCCCCGGTCTTATCACCTACTTCTTTTGCAACACTGAGCTGTTTTTCGCAGTACTCTATGGCTTGCCTATAATTGCCTGTACAGTCATAGTCAATGGCGAGACTGCCATAGGCTCTTCCCTCTCCGGCCCTATCCCTTGCTTCTTTTGCAATACTAAGCTGTTGTTTGTGGTACTCTATGGCTTGCTTAAAGTTGCCCATTCCGTTATAGGCAATGCCGAGATCGCCATAGACACACCCCTCCGAAAACCGAAACCCTATGTCCTTAAAAATGCTTAATGCTTCTGTGTAATTCCTTATGGCCAGTTTAAAATCGCTAATGCCATAATAATAGGTGCCCAGATTCCAACAAGCCAGACCGTCCATTGCTCTGTCTCCCTCTATATTCGCAATGCTAAGCCCTTTCATATGCTGTTCCAAAACATCCAACTTTCTATCCACCATCCTTGATAATCAAAATTAGGAAAGTATTCTTCGATAGCAGTGGCGCGCCTAAAAGAAAAATAGACAGCCAAACACTGCATTTGCCTACTGTTTTCACAAAGTCTGTTGTGTTAAAACAATCATAGACTAACAATTTTTAATACCTCTTATCATCACTATGGATCACTAAGCAATATCGCTTGCTTTCTGAGTGAAGGGCTATGTGGTTTAAAAACAATTGCAGGATCTATAGAGTGTTTGTTTTTAGTAATCATTGGAAAAATTTAACTGAATTTCCATGAGCTATTTAAGTTCCAACATAATGCATCTTTCCTAAATTCTTATGCATGTATGTCTAGGAATTCGTAGCATAGTTGCTGGTTCAACAACTGTCGTATCCACAAAAAAAAGATTAATTTGATTTTATGACGTATTCTTTTAAACTCATTGCGTCTGCCTCAGCTTTTATTATTATGTGAGCAGCCCATGTTCCTTTCATACACATAATTGTTAAAATATTCTAGCACCTGAATTGGCTCCAAGAAGATTCAAACCCATGACCTCTGCGATACCGATGCAATGGCCTACCAACTGAGCTATGAAGCCATATAAGAGACAATTGCTTAAACTGCTACTATGATAAAAAAAATGCACGTCCCTTTTTCCTTCAGATTTTAAAAGCGTGTTTGCTTGACACCTGACTGGCCAAAGTGTGAGCTTCCAATTTTATCCAGAGGCTGTTTGCTTTGAGTGCAAGTTTTGGATTTCACGGTCCGCCATTACTCACGTTCAAGACTGACCGATTGGACCTCAGAGGGGTGGATCGAGGATAAGATGACGCCAAAGACTGACCAGCTTGAAATAGGCCTTATTCACGATAGCCGCCATATTGGTTTTCAAATTGTCATGCAAATTAGCCATGTGTAATGCTGGGAGGCAAACATAGTCGAAATATTGAAAAAACAATACTAGAAGTACATTTTAGAATTTATAATGAAGTACCTTTTATAATAATTTTATATCTTTTGATTGCCTTTGACATTTTGAGTTTCCACTTCGTTATCTGCTCATTTTTCATTAAAAAAAAGTTGAGGTAACTTTTAAATCAATCTATTTTACTACTTAGGTGATAAACATTCAATAAACGTGAAACAAATCATGTGTGGCTAAGATGTTCGTTATAACCTCTCGAACGTATGTTGTGTGCCCCCTCAGAATTGTGTAGCAAATTTACATGATAATAGCAAATCCAACATGGTGGCCATCGTGAATAAGGTCTATTGCGGCGTGTCTGAACGCAGTTTATGATATATGCAAAACACGAGTTTAAAAGTCTGAAAGCTCGAAACTCCCGTGTTGCATATTAATTTAGGCGCGTGCACACGCAAGACATTTTTAAACTTGTGAGTATTTGACGTCATTTTATCTTCGATCCAGCTGTCTCAACATTTTTAAAGTTAGTAAAAGCGGACCATTCATTAGGAATATTTCACTGAAAATAAACAGGTGTCTTTTTGATATGAAGGCTTAAAATGTCGGTCACTCTGTGACAGAGTTTTTAAACTTAAAGAAAAAATAGTCGGCTTAAATCGTCTGATACTTTGGGCAATTTTTTCTTATGTCGCCGTAAGTCGCTTTAAGTCGCCTTAACTTACGGCCCTTTAAGGTCCCAGAGTTACGTAGGCCTACGTTTTACAGAAAAGTGTGAGGATTTTTCTCTTTCAACAGATTAATTTTAAGTTTACCTGAGCCTCAGCCTTAATGAATTAATTCAAGCGAGTGAATCGAAATTGCCAACACGTTTAAAACCGTGACGGAAAAGGCACTTCTTCAGAACAAAAGTCCCATTTTCATGTTAACATATTATTATGTTCATACCTTGAGACTGGGGAAACTGGTATCATCATTTCATTCAAATATGCGCAACTCATCAAAGAATTGAGCAAGTCAAAGGAAAGTGTTATTCAGAGTTGTGCTTTACGAATATCTTTCTTGCAAGTGGAACCTATATTTCTTAATTTTCTCTGAAATCTCTAAATTAATCTGTAAGATCAAATTCCTGGTCAATCTTTCCTTTCTCTCTTAACCTTCTTTAATTTAAAAACTGTACCACTGTTTGGGTTACCCACATCCTCATTATTGTAGTACATAGATTTAGCCAAGCCTAAAAGCGGAGTTCGCGGGTTATTTATTCTTACTGGCCTTACTTAAAAAACCTTACTCATCCACTTTACATTGGTCGCCCTCATTACTTCAGTCGCCATTTTCAAGGGCCCCAAAACTCTGAATTCTTAAACTGTCTAAGGTAATTTGTTTCCATTGGACATCAAAGGGCTATTTGATTGTTTTCCCCAAGAGGGACAAAATCATAAATCTGCGCTTTTTGATTGGCTAATTTGATTTGATCAAATTCCAATGATGGGTTAGGTCTGTCCGCATCATTTGGCCATTACAAAAACCTGAGCGAAGCTTGGAAATCAAGCAGGTGTAAAGGCGATGATTTTTGGCACGATGCTAGCAAAATTATCGACTTTCTACGTGCCCAAGACTGGACGGCGAGCGACCTTTGGAAGTGGGAGAAATTCGGCTAAATTCTGGAGGCACTCGGCCGTGAGCGCTTTCGGGAGTTGTATGCTTTGTCTATTTATATCGTATGTGACGACACGTGGGGCCTGAAGAAGAAATCGAAGCGTCCCAAAAACCCATCAAATCAATCAGGACAACGCACAAAATAGAAGGTGAGTGAACTTTATTTATCTGGCTGTCCATAAAATGAATTTTTGAAAAGGAACATCGCGATTTGAAGTTTTTATGGAACATTTTCCTCGATTAGTAAAATCGGCCGTTTTGATTGTCTCAAAATAACGTGACGTCAAGCTCTGTTACATCCTTAGGGTTGTCTGCCTGTAGTTTTCGCCTTGGTTTCACAATCAAATAATTGCAAAAATTTGGCTTTCTATTATTTAGGGGGAACTTACTGCAGAAGATCGTAGCTTTGACTCTTGTAAATCAAGAAGCACTCGGATTTATTCCGGGTAACTCCGAGTCATCATCGATGGAAAAAAGAAATGTCTTCATAGCTCAAGTTATAAGAAATCGGAGATGGTATGCATTGCGTGATAAGATCAAGCTGTAAGCAACACTGAGAGACTTACCGCTGTTGGTCCACACGGATGCTTTTCAAAAGGCAACATGAAAGTTTCTTGTGAGTTCACGCATCTGGAATTTGAATTTGATGCAGTTATTCCATTATCAAATCTCTCCGTAAAACAGTCCCTGGGACGAAGTGTCGTAACTTTTTAAGCCTATGCCACGCAAAGAGAGTACAGCTGGAGCTGCCAATTGAAAAGTTCTTAAAAGAGGTAACAAATAAATGGAACAAGACTTAAAATGGAAATTCAATGGAACAAGTCACTTCATACTCGATCGAACTGCGCAATTTAATAAGGCATGTCAACAGGGATAGAGATCAAACTGTCATCCAAACAGTTAATTGTTTCATTGCTTCAATAAACTCACGGCTTAGTCGTACGAGGATCTACTTAAAGTGCACCTAACCCCAAAATATTTTTCTCGCTAAAATAAATCTTTGCACCTGTTCGAAACGCATTGCGGCCATTTTTTCCTTTTTCTAACAAATCCTGGCATTTTATAGGCTTCGAAAGTTGCGAAAATCCAAGCATCTTTTGTTCACGATCGAGTCAGAAGGGGAGTAGGTCTATTCCAGCTTTGAAGTCAGAATCTACTTTGCATGCATTTTTACAAAGAGTTAATGCAATGTAAATCAGTATGTGACGTCAAAGCAGGAATAGACCCACTCCCCTTCTGACTCGGTCGTGAACAAAAGATGCTTGGATTTTCGCAACTTTGGAAGCCTATAAAATGCCAGGATTTGTTAGAAAAAGGAAAAAATGGCCGCAGTGCGTTTCGAACAGGTACAAAGATTTATTTTAGCGAAAAAAAAAAATTGGGTTAGGTGCACTTTAAGCGGATAGGAAACTCAGTAAAACCTACTCTTTTCAGGACAAATTCAACATACATCGTTTGTTCAATATCTCAAATGCACAAAGAAGCAAAAAAAGGGCAGTACAGTTCGATCAAAACAAAAAGAGCAATTAACTAGACCCAGCAAGCCACAATGACTAATAAATTGCGGGATTCATTGCAGAAAACCATCTTGCATTTCATTTAAAGCTCATTAAAAAGCAAAAGAGCACATTCCATCATGCATCGTTTCTTTAATTGAAAGCTGAATTAATTTGGTGCAATCCCGCACCTCACTAAAATGACTAGTTACCTTGCAGTATTCCTCGTTACAATCAGTTGAGGAGGAATAATAAATCCCACTGCAAATAAATTAAGTATAAGCAACACTGTTGCAATTGCTCGCATACGTACTTCAGTCACAGCTGAATGACCGTTTTCACTTTAAACACTACTACATCTATTAACTATGCTTTAAAGAAGAAACATAAAACGAATACTGACAAAGATAATGGCATCGATCCAAACAAAGTACAGAGAAAACAACAGTAATCAAGTAAAAAGTAATCAAGACTGGTTTATCACAAATACATAACTTGTTAGTTTTATTAAACAATTAGCAACTTACGACTGTCGCTCCTAGGGAATGCTAATTGTGTGAGGTCCAGAAATGCGTTCCTCGACGAAATGAAAGCACTCTGCAATTATGATTTGATTTTGTTATTACGTGATCACGTACCTCGATGAAATAGTCCTAAAAGGTGACGGTTTAACTTTCTAATAAACTTTCTTATATTCTTTCTTTTAACTTAGAATTCCTAACACAAATCATTTGAGCCCACGAACATATATAAAAGAACTGAGCAGAGTAGAACTTAACAATGGCGAAGTGAAAGTTCTTAAAGAGAAGCGCCGCATTTAAATCTCAAATGAAACAGGAAAAACATGATGTTGTTATGATATCTAGAATGTTCTTGATTCTCATGAT
>NC_090893.1:27013672-27028672 GCF_036669925.1 Montipora capricornis
CTTCTGCGGTCGAACGCAGAAGCTCAAACAGCAATTAACTTGACTTGCTTTTAATCTTCTCTTCAGTTCTTACAACAGTTCCTAGGAATACGTTCTCTACAAGTAGTTGTTCAAAAGAGCACCTTAGATCGAGAGATTCGCTTACTGGATTCGCTCCTGGTCCAGGCAACGCATTGTGATTGGTCAAAGGATTAGAGGCTTAGAACGTGATAACGTCAACTACAAAAGTCGTGATTAATATGAACTTCGAAGGTTTACCTACGGCTGCACGAAACATGATCCATGCTGATGACTTAAAAATTGCAGTGCCGCTAGGGCAATCGCAGTGGTTGCCTGACCAGGATCACTACCCTAAACCTTCTGGACGGGACGTGACTTCTCAACTAATAAACTTAAAGTAACAAAGACTAAACCAACCGAAATAAACAAGGGATTAACAATATTAATTAATGTACCTGGCTAAGCCGAGCCCTGAACTAATAACGTCAACGCGGGATTAAGAGATTAGTACGACATCGGAATTTCTACAACAACAATGATGGAACTACAGGGTTGTTTCTTAAACAGTACAAGAACATTCGACCTAACCTTAGTTTAGCGTTACAGCTTTTATTACTAATATACACTAAAGACCAGGAGTACAGCAGTTGCACGACAACACGTACTAGAAGCACTTGTCAACAGAGTTCTTCTAGCTTCTCTAGTTAATTAACCTAGATGGATTAATCCCGAATAAGCAATATATCCTATTTTGTCCAGGTATGAATTAAATTGTTTACTAGGCCAGCACACGCACGAAAGTTTCAGTGAGATACGTTGAAACGCCTTTGTGTATACACTTAGTTGTGTTTTCCAGCACGTGCATTATGCCTGGCAACGGTGTGGCTCTCTTTGTTGAAGAGGTCACCTCTGTCTCTTAACCTCAACACAAGATCAAGTCTTTCCTGAATCATCAATAACTTCACACTACTTGAAATAACAAACACGCTTCACTCTAAAAAGCTTTGTGCCTTGCAGCACCATTCGTTACGCACAGAAGCATTTGTTACGCACAATTAATTTTAATTACACGACAAAAGTACTTAGACGCATCGTTAACTAATTAAAGAAGGACACAATTGAACACGCAATTTTTACTCCTTTAACACGTGTTACTGATAACGGCTGTAATCTAGTCTAGTTCTAAGGTCAGACAGAAAAAAGTTGAAACAGACTGCCAAGTTCATTTCCGCGATCCGCACTTCAAAACAAAGAAAATCCATAATCCACGCTGAGACATTGAAGAAATCCGCGATCCGCTGAGCGTTCAAAATCCGCCAATTTTCAAAATTTGTTCTCAAAATCTGAAATCGGAGTAGTTTTTTTTAGCCAAATCCGCTGATCCGTGAACCTATTCACCCCTTCACCGTACGTCAGTACTTCCCATGAGGAAATCCATATGTAAGACTCTCTTTGAAGAGGAGGCAGACGTGAACTCGGAAATGGCCTGTTGTGTGCATGACTGGAATCGAATTCTTTGTGTTTCCGCTGCAGGCAATATAGGTTATCGTGTGACTCGGTAACACAACTTCTTCCATTATTGTTAGAAAAAAGTGCGAAACAATTTTAAATACCATCTTTGAAACTTGTAAAGCATCCGTTTACAGTCTGAAATGTAAATTCTTGAATTCGGAGATTTTGAGCAAGATATATGATTATAGCAAGAAATTAATTACTAAAATAATGTGAACATAAAATCCTTTGAACACGAGTAAACTTCCCGGTGCATCTTGTTAAATAAAAAAACTCCTGTTGCATTTATTAGATTAAACTAATTGGCAAAACTCAACTAAAACCTCTACCAAAGAAACACAGTGCTGACACGAACATCCTACATCCTTTTTAGACGAGATGGCAGTTGCACGCAAAAATTAGTTACCACAATCGATCAAGCTAAACGATTTTCTCGGCCAACGTGCATGGGTTTTCCTTCGTTCCATCTGGGATTGTCTTTGCAAAGTTTAGGTTCATATCTCCATTGCTCTCCAAGGGCACGATAATCAAACTTTGTAGTTCCACAGTGAGATGCGAAATCAGAAAACGGGCTCTCCTCTTTCCTGCCATCGTTCGCGTTTGACCCAAAATATCGCATCTTCTCTTCGTAAGTCCCGTGTATCCCTAAATACGAATCACAAACGTCTGTCACCTTGTTAAACTTTGGATTAAATGAGGCTGGCGGATGGTGATACAACCTTGAGTCGTGGATAAATTGTTTTGTTGGAATGCCATTTAACCATAAGCCAATCTGCTGATCGGCGTGCGGATGACATAGCATTGTACTTTCATTTTGTGACAAGAATTTAGAAATGATATCCGGCGTGAATATCATGAATGATTCATCTATCCATGTTATGCCTGCTTGGCAATGAAAAAGTCCCCAGATGAGATTTTCTTTTGGTCGCATTGGCAGTTCAGCAAGAAGTCTCTTTAGACAAAGGAAGTAATCATCGTCTAGTCTAAGAAGGTATTGAAAGTCAAACTTGGCGTAAGCCCATTTAATTTGGTAGAGAAAGCGCAGTCCGAACTCCCAACCCAGCAACGGCTGTAGTTCTATATCCTTGTACTGATTTCTTTCTTGTAAAAGAAGATCGCGCTTTGCATTGTCCGGAATAAAGCCGTCGGTAACGAAGAAACATTTAACCTGATAGAGAAAAAAATAGAAATGTCAGCAACAACAGCGGTGGTGGGGAGGTTAAGATGCTGGAAGACCGGCGTACCCGGCAACGGTCAGTTTTTACCATGCAACCACGACGCTGATTTTTACCGAACATGGCAGGTGTTAACAACTCCAATTTTATCTGGTACTTTATGTTACTTGGTGATCCCAAAAAAAAAAAACGAAGCGGATAAATGAGATTAGAAGGAAAATAGAAGTAGAGAACCAAGGGAAAGCGAATTCAGAAAAAACACGGCACTTAAAAGATCTGTAAACAACCACAGCGAAAAAACACAGTGAACAATATGAGCCTCACAAAGGTGTTAACCAGTTACTGGTATAAAGGTAGACAAAAAAACAAAGAAGGATTAATTTAATTATTTACTAGGAAAACTTTGTAGGGCAAAACAAGAAAGGAGAAAACAAACGAACACTAATTACACGGAAAAATACGGGAATTCGTGGCTACACAGTGGCCCGGCCCAATGAACTAACTTAATGCAGGTGTTCATTTCTGACTGATCGAATTCTGCCAGGAGCGCAAATTCGAAATAGAGGAGTACCGAAGGTTTGTCTCGAGTTTTCAGATTTAAAAAAGTATAAGTGTGTGAAAGTTGACATCTTTTTTATTTTGAAAATTCCTTGTCGCTCTCTAGGAAGCAAAGTTTAGTGACAGGCCGTATCAGCGTCGTTAGGCTTGTGCGAACTCTTACTGACCCGGGAAATCCGTCTTTTCTCCTAAAAAGAAGGGGCCATTTTCCGCGATGAAAATTTTCGTCCACGATCAATACCAGACCTCCGCTTTAGCCACTTACTACTTTCTGCGGAGTTAGCAAATATTCCTTTTACTATCGTTTCCAAAATATATCGGAGAATTACTGGACTTGGCGCCAGCGACGTCTCTTGTACATATCTTCCTTTGAGAAGGCACCCAGTGGCAAATTAGGGTTAGATCTCCGCAGTCAGTGGCCTGCTGTTGAGAATTCCTTGAACTTCGGTCATCAGGGTTCTGAGGGATTCATCAGACACGATTTGTTGGCTTAGCAAGGCTGATCTGATTATGCGTTCCCAAACACCGCCCATCTGTGAAGTTAGTGGATTGAATTTCCAAATGCTGTTTTTCTGTCGGAGGAATTCGCGAATCGATCTTAGATTCCAGCTCGTTAGGGTTTCGCGGATCTTTGTCCAGCTTTGAAATTAGTGCCGTTATCACTATAGACCCCTGGGATTTGTAAACCGGCGCAGAGAATTGATGAGGTCATCTCTAACAAGGGAGTTGGCAATTTCAATGTAAGCTGCTCTTATCACTAAGCATGTAAACAGGCATCCGTAGCGCTTCTTGTTTGAACGCCCTTGGCGGAAATAAGCGGGCCAAAGTAGTCTACACCAACTTGTGTAAAAAGCGGGTGCCCTGGTAGCACTCTCTCTTTGGTAGGTAAGTGAGCCATTAACTGTTTGCCTTTGGCAGTTCCAAGTTTCTTGGAAATGAAGCAATCGCCGATGATTCTGCGGACGTACTGCTGAAAGTCCCTTCATAATCCAGTATAGTTGGCGTAGACTGGCTAGGACGTATTCTTGCCCAAGATGACCAGCTCGTTGGTGATGCTGAAGAATGATTAATTTTGTAACGTGATGGCGGTAAGGCATCATTACTGGATGCTTGGTGATGTACTCAACTGGTGCATTTCCTTATTTTCTTTCAACTCGGATAATTTCATCACTAATAATGGGTGAATTTTATGTACAGATTTTGGTGTTTTCAAACTCTCCAGTTCAGAGGTCATTTGGCGTAGGGATTGTGACTGATCTAATCGCTGCAAGGTCTTTACAACGTTTGAGAAGGAATTTCTTTGCATGTGCTTAAATATCACCTTTTCTGCAGTTGTCACTTCTTGAACAAACAACGTACTTGTGGTTGTTGCTGAAGGAATGGCACGACTCCTCAGGCATCTTATAACGAGCTACGATTTGAATCACAGAGGACCGTCTTTAGACTTCCGTATTTTTTTTTTTTTCCCATGAGGAAAACTGCTGGGATAACCTCCATAAGATATCAAAATATTCTTGGTTTGTTAACGCCAAACAGCAATGTTGCGGGTCATGTTTACCTTCTGGATTTTCATTCGTTAATTCTTGCTAACGAAGAGTAGGATCGAGAGGCCAAGATTTCTCTCTCTGAGTTAAGAACTGAGGGCCATTAAACCATCTGCTGTTAACATTCATTTCATCAATTGAGAGACCTTTACTCGCATTATTTCCTGGGTTCATCTAGGAACGAAAGTGTCTCCACTGGCGGGATGTGGAATTCTCGTGAATGATGGCCAGCCTGTTGGAAACAAATGTGTGAAACCTCTCTGACGTGTTTCGTATATTCTGGAGAACACAAATGGAATCCCTGCAAAATATCGATCGTGTTGCCGCGACAACACATTCTTCCTGGAGGGATTTGTTTAACTGTACGGCAAGTATTGCGGCCAAAAATTCCAATCTGGCAACAGTCATGGACTCTATGTGGGCTAGGCGAGTTTTTCCCACGAGAAACGGGCAATATATGCTATCCTTTGTATCCACCATTCTGAGGTAGGAAACTGCTCCATAAGCAATCTGAGAAGTGTCGGCGAAGTTATGCAGCTCAGAATATTTCAGTTCTTCAAAGTTCATCGGTTTAAGGCATCTGTTTACTGTAATTCTGGAAAGACTGCGGAACTTTTCCTTCAAATTTCCCCATCTTTCTCTCTCGACGTCGCCAATTGGGTCATCTCATCCAAGTTTCTCTCTACATAGATCTTGAAGCAGTTTCTTTGCAGGCAGGGCAACTGGCGGCAGGAATCCAAGCGGACCATGTACAATACAATACAATACATACTTCTTTGACAGCTCCCCATAGGGGCTTTTCAGGGCCAATGAAACACAATCAACGAAACAACAGAACACAACAACTACAACTGTTAAGAATCCCGACTGGCCGGAGGCAAACCAGTTGGCTATTTACAAGTGCAGCTAGGAAGTTGAACCAGGGACTACCAGCAACAAATTCAAGGAGCAGTCAGAGCAGGTCTTGAACCCGGGATCTCCGGATCTCAAGGCAAGCGCCCTAACCACTGGACCGCACTGCCTCCTCCGGAACTTACGAGGGAGAGTATGCCTATCTGAGTTGTGGGCTTGGCCTTGAGAGCCTCGTCCAATATAAACTTGTCACTTTCCATATCCCACTTAAGTCCCAACGCTCGCTGAATTGGCAGAGCGTCTTTCACCAAATCGAGGTTCAAAAAGGATTGAGCTCTCTCGTTTTCAGGGATGGACTGATGGACTTCTGGTCTGTTGCACTGCCACTTGGTAAGCCTAAAACTGCACTTAGCAAGAAGATAGCAACGATCATTAACAAGACCAACAGGTAGTTCTGATGATTTAATCGATTTGAGACAGTCATCCGCGTTAATTTTAACAGTCTTAATAATTTCTTCTGGAAATTAGTCCTAGTTGTCTTCTGCTGTTCTGAACAACTGGGGAGGATGTGGTGTCAAAGAGATGTACCTGGAATTTGGTGTACGTCACTGTTCGGCCACCATAAAAATCTGAAGGCATCTCGGCCAGCGGGTCGTACTCTGATTTGGTGAAAAATTTCTACATCTGCCGCCAATGCAACTGGATTTTCGAGGGATCTTGTCAGGACACCTACGGATGGTGCGGGTAGTTACCACAGTGGCCTTCCCTCAACTTAAGCTCATCATCTGGTATCTGCTTTGTCCTTTCAAAAGGGTTGCTGTCTCGCAGGAGCCGTTTCATTTGTCAACGGTCCACAGTGTTGCGATTTTAATCATTTCAGCGCCATCTAGCACTTTAACGGTTAGATTAATTTCTTGGCTAACCTTAGGTCTATCTTCTTTTTCTTGAGTGGTTAAATAGAAGGTTTTCAAATCTCCTCTCGCTCCAAGCTCCATTACCAGATCATTATCGCACAAACGCAAGGCCAGAGCCATTGTCTAGAAGGGCGAAGGTCTTCACGGTCTTCCCAGAATCATGGCTTTGACTGGAACAATTCTCAAGCACATTTTCCCTTCATTACCACAGGTACTGTGGCTTTGTCCACCAGGAACCAGTGGGGAACTGTCAACTTGACTCTCGGGTAACGGGGCAGCCTCTCCCTAATTCAAAAGCTGTCCTCAGTCCAGAGGATGAAGCAGTGTGTGTTGCTTTCGGGTGCACCCTTGAACTTGGCAGGAACCTTTGGCTTAGCATCCAACAGCGATGTGCCCATCGCAAAATTTACTGTCGCTAGAAAGCACTTTTGTTCTACGCGCGCCAGTACCGGACAGCATGAGAGTCATCACATCTTTGAATGAAATGTTAACGACTCTGAGCACACTTTATTTCACTTGACGATTCACTGAAGGGAAAAACGAAGCACGTACATGAGATTACAAGGAAAGGTAGAAGTAGAAAGCCAAAGGAAAGCAAGTTCAGAAAAACACGGCGCTTACAAGATCTGTGCGGTTCTCCGGATTACAGAAATGGTTTTTTGCGTGCAGCATGATAGAAACTTAGCAACATGATAGAAACTTAGCACTTCACATTACACTCTAATCAGTTAAGTCTATATACAAGTGCAGCCGAGAAGAGAACCCGGTACAATCTGGACCACATTCAACTAGTGGTCAAGACGGATCTCGAACCCGAGATCTCCGAATCTCAAGGCAAGCAACTAATTACCACTTGGCCGCACTGCCGCCATTTCTATAACATGATGGAGGTATAAGAATTTTTCAAAAATCTCATAAGATTTCATTATTTTAATTAGAACAAAGATAGTAACTTTATCTGCAAATCTAAAAGAATAAAGGGGAATTCTTTATCTACATTCTTTCCCACTAAGCCCCAGTTGTTCAAAAGGTGGATAACGCTATCCACCAGATGAATCACTATCCATCAGATAGCGCAATTGCTTCCGCTAAAACTTGATCCGGAGGATAGCGCTTTACATCGTTTGAACAAATGAGGCCAGAAATATAAATATTGCATAACACTTTTTAAATAACTGTGGTTTATTTCCGAGACTGGCGGATTGTGCAATTCAGACAATTGTCACAATGTGTTCTGGCAGCATCTAAAGTTTGTCAAACACCCTTTTTAACAGTTTAACGGGGCTAAACTAAAGCATACTTAATGCATGGAGATGGTTATGAAACTCGACAAGTTCCTTTGTTTGATGTTTTTGTCCGTATTTTTGGCCTTGACCCTGCACAAAACACACCTTTTTTCGAGAAGATAACCAATCAATTCCTTCGATTAAATTATGTGCAACTAACTTGTAAACCTGGGCGAAGAGAAAACAAGCGATTTTGCAGGGTCACGGTCAATTCAACATTGATTGCAACAACACTGTTCTCGCTTTTGAAGGTTCTAAGGTTTCATAACCAGTCCCTCGATTAACTATGACCAAAGTAAATGAACATTTGTTCGAAATTGCGGGGAATTCGAAATACCCGAGTACAAAATAATGGGGTTTAACTGCACATCCACATGATAATGAGGATATTAAAAAAGAAATTGGTTAAAGTGTAATCGTAAACCTTAGAATAACAAATTAAATGCCACGAAGTGTTACCTTATCCTTCTTAATGCAATACCACAAAAATGCAAGAAAAGCTAGCGATAGCTGTCACAAAACGAGTCCTTGAGTTTACCTCTTAAGTTGAGAGAGCCCTTACCCCAAAACAACCTAAACTAGTTTACCAAAACGGTAGAAATGCTACCGAGGGGAAGGGAGATCAGTGGTCGAATATGCTTGCGGTAATTTAACGACGGTTCGTGCGTAGAAAAGAAGGGAGATTTTAATAAGTCTTGTGGAGGGATGGTACAAAACATGAACCCCCTAACTGGACCGAAAATGGACCTTCCTTCTGGACCCCACTCGAGAGAAGAAAGGAAACAATAGATGGTTTTCCCAGTGACGTCATCAAATTCCTAAATCAAAGTCGCAAGGCCTTCTGAATTTTTATCTAAAGGAAGTTGAAGATGACCTAGTTTCCAGTTCCGTGACGTCTTTCCTTTCGAAAATACAGCATTTTGAATCTCCCAATCGTCGTATTTGGTGGGAAACGCAACAGTCTTCGTCCCTCAAAGACAGTACATTGCACATTGAGACCCTGAGTGTCAACCTGTGACTTGGAAAATATAGACCCAATAGACTTGACTACCACCGTATCAAAGTTCTGTTTCCATACCTGCATGTTTTTCCGACAGTGTTTCCACCATGTTTCCCTTACTGCCTGCCTTCTCGGAAATCGTGCAGGAGCTGTGCTAATAATGATCAACAACAGTACTTTCGTTCGCTTGTTTCCCAAATGTCTGAAGTCCAGTACTGGAAGCAGCTTCGTGTAATGCGTATAGTCCGTTAGAACAGATGCCTTTGAGCGGGTCTCTTTGCCATCACTTTGTGCGTCGCTAGACGTTGTTTCATCGTTGTGTTTCACATTTCCATTAAAGCGTCCAGGTAAAGTTGAAAAATGAATATAAACCAAGAGTACCACTATGCAAACAAAAGCATAAAGGAGTGCAGGAAAAGGAAACTTCATGGATGACCACCTCCAGGACATTGCAGGAAAATGCCCCTCCTTTTGCGAATTCTCGAGCGATGCTGTTAAACGAAAGTGTTGGGTCGTGACTAGCGTTCACTCCTTTAACACATAAAAAATAAGTAAATAAATAAAAAGAAACCAAAACGCGGATTACTTGCGGATAATTTCGCTAGCGGGTAGCTTGCACTATGTGCTAATGCGCTATCCCACTCAAACAAAGATAAAACACTTACTGTGTAATATGAAAAACATTTACTGTATAAAGTAAAGTAAGTGTTGGGTCGTGACTAGCGTCCACTCATTTAACAGAAAAAGAAAAAAACAAAAAGAAAACAAAACGCGGATTACTTGCGGATGACTTCGCCAGCGGGAAGCTTGCACTATGTGCTAATTTGCTACCCCGCTCAAACAAAGATGAAACATTTACTGTGTAATAACAAACCGTAGATGGGGTGTGTCAACACGAGCCGTGTGCGACCCTATTTATTATGTCTTTACAAGAAAAAAATATAACAAGAAAAGCAAACAACTAATGGTATGAAAGCCTACAAACTAATCTGAACTAAGCGCGTATACAAATGTTTGAAAATATCTATATACATGAAGAACGGACAGTCATTCATCATTGGGTATTTAATGAAATGCAAGAATGAAATGCAGAATACATACCAGCCCTCCACTAATAAAACGTTTTAACAAAATATCGTGCAACTCCCCAGACAATGGGCCACATAACTCATGATAAATACATTTATTTCTCTTCATTTATTTACTTTTATTAGTAACATATACATCTAATATACGTTTGATCTTTATGTTGATCCGAGCATACTCGGGAAAAATTCCGACTGCTTCTATCGGGAGCCAAACCTGTGAGTTCGGATGCTGTACCACAAAACTACTGGACAATCTTCCTGCCTTACTGCGACGTGTGAAATTAACGCAAGTGTTGTTTATATTCCCAAAAAACGATAAAGTACTAATTCGACTCTTCTCTAAACTTCGCTTTATTCGTCTTTCACATCACAGGAAAATTACAACTCATAAGTCCTTCTCGTTTGTTGTTCTCTCTTTGCACGTGTTCTTTGTTCCCAGAGTTCATAGCACACTAACTGAACATTACATCATCTATAATAGAACAATAGCAAAATGAGGAATAACAATATCGTCACGCACGTTCGGACAAAACTCCGAACTCAAACAGGCTACTGAAAAGACGGCTACGGAACAGTTCATAAATCTTAAATGAATCAATAAGTTCAGCTCTCGACAAGTGTGCTAAAGAGCATGGTCTGTGTTATCAGCACTTAAACCGGTGAGGTTTTTGCTCGTTAAATATGCACATTTTTAACGTCTTCGTTTCCTCACAAACCGCGCCCTTTCTTAAATTAAACTATTGTCAGCGCGTGCGCAGAACGTGGACTTTTGTGGGCTGTAATGGGCTGTAATGAAGTTTATTGATCAACACATGCGCAACGAACTTTGGTTTGGCAAGACGGCCGTCATCAATTAACGTGACAACGCTAAGTGGAGTTGTTTCCATTAACATGCTGGACTAGACTGAACGATTCTAGGACCTTGTTAAATTTGACAGTATCCAAATTTTTAGTGTCATCCATGTGATAGTTGAAGTCCCCCACTATTAGCAGGTTTCCAGGGGAAACAACTAACTGCTCTGTGAGGGTGCCGAATTCGTCGAAGAATAGAGCATTATTTAGTTGATTTGCCTTCCATGGAGGTGGTCTGTAAATGATAACAATTCTTGTAGATCCAGTGGAGCATGTCGTAACGACATCCAAGTATTCAAAAGAGCTAAATTTTCCTTGGGTTTGTCTCGTAACTTTTATGTGTTTCTTATACTAAGAGACCAACTAATCCTCCTCGTGAGTTTTTCCGTGGAACATGGTAGAAGCAGTATCCAGTGGGGCAAACTTCGGCGATGGAAAAATTTTAGTTTTCATAGTTTTGATTATCGCGTAGCCATGTCTCAGTCACTGCAAATATATCTACGTTATTTTCAACTGCATAATCTTTAATTGCAAGCTCCTTCTTATTGATCGATCGGGTGTTCAGCAAGCAAAATTCAATGGGTATAAAGCCATTTTGCAGTTTTGGTTTGAGCATCTTAAATTGATAAGATTTTGCCGATTCAGTCCCCTGAGACAGCAACTTTTAAAACCGGGAGTGGCATTATATGACACAGCAGTGGGCCGTGATGCATGGCTGCGTTTGGCTTGTGATGAGACAATGACCGGTATTGTTCTGTTCATAGAAGGCCCCGGGTTGAGCTTGAACGTCAGATCACCAATTAATTCCATATTGAATGCGACAGAGCTGTTAGGATAATAGAAACATGGTCTTTTGTGTCTTTTCATCCTACGCCGCTTTGGTAAATTTCTGTGCAGAAAAGAATCTGTGATTGCATAACCAGTGTGCGTCCAGCCGCGTCTTTGTTTGGGTAATGACATCTACTGTGAAATAGGATTCCAGCAACTTTATAAGTCAACCGAAGGTACAGTGGTAGATAGGAAAAATCCCTTCTAATAGGTCGACGATTCAGCCATAAGTCGCATTTTCCAGGCCAGTTTGTAGATTTATAGCTTCTGTACCGTCTCCCATTTAAAAAAGGGTGGTTGGTGCAGCAGAGAACGAACCAAAGGAGAAAGAGTGCGGAGCGATCACACATACGTCTTAACCTCATTACTATGCAAAACTTGTGTTGAAAGCCATCTTACGAAAGAGGTGTCTCCTTTGTTCCGCACTCTGCTAGCGCACCCGTTAATCACTAAAGGTCGATTGACAGCCCGGTCTTGTTTGACAAATAAATTAAATAAATGTTGTCTAAGCAAACGGCGACTCGGTAGTTTAGTGGTTAGGAGCCGTGACATGTGAGCTAATATTCGTAGCTTCGAGAGTCCGGATATTTCGGTTGTGTTTTAGAAGAAAAGAAAAACTGTTCAATTCCCAGAATTCATTACCAACTGTAATTATCACGGCCGCCGTGTTGGCGGAAAGAACAAAAGAACAATAGCGAAAAAGCCTTTTGCGAATTTGACTCTATTATTAAGCAAAACATGAGCCACTTTTTCTCTGTTGTTTTGGCACCAACATGGCCGAGAAAACTCGGCTTCAATTGTAACATAATCTCATTAACCGGTAGCCGCAACCCCCATATCTCTTCTGAAGGTATTCTTTTCCCAGAGTGACTTTATACACAAGTCTCTGATGTTGTAAAATATACATTGACTTAACAAAAATAAGTTTAATCGCATCCGAACCCCTCACAACCTGATGGGCTGGTGCAATATATTCACTCCGCTATGGTTAACAAGGCAGGCTGATAGCCAAGGTGTACGGTTGATTTTGCGATCGGGCTAATGCTTCTAACTTCTACCAGCCCCACGGGCTAGTGAAGTGCTATTTGGGTTTTCGGATATCGGGATTACTGTACATTTATGTGAACCGAAAGGCATTTTTATAGCTGATCGCTCAAAGAGAAATTTGCTGAAACCAGCATCGCATTACATTAGTCCGCACAATCTTCTAGTAAAAAGAAAACATTAAAGATGTGCGTAATTCTTGCTTTCTGATAATTATTTTAAACTAGATTAACTGCCTTCATTATACAAACTTAGAATCACACGTTAACGTTCAGTAAAAAAATAAAACGCCTCCCTAAATACTCCAATTAATTGGTTTGTTGGAGTACATTTTCATATTACCTTCATACTACTCGCAAAAGCAAGGAAACAAATGACTAAACAAAAACATTGGTAATTGACTTTCATCCTGGGTATATCAAAATATTCTGAATATTCGAGTTACATGTAATTGGTTTGTTGGAATATATATATGTTATTTACCGGCTGGGAGGTCCGTATAGGGAAAAACTGTGCCCGAGGTCTTGAGTACGGCCCGAGGCCGCAGGCCGAGGGACGTACTCAAGGCCGAGGCCACAGTTTTTCCCTATACGGACCGACGTAGGCCGGTGAATAAACTATTTATTTTTTTCTGCTTTTTTTTGTCTGAAAATCAAGTTGCACTGTCACAGTTGAAATTAACTTATAACTGAAAAAAGTGCTCCAATCGCAAAGCTCAAAGAAAAATGATAGATTAATGATAAAACAGAACTTCAAATATCTCTTGGTGCAATAAATATATAAAAAAAAACAAACAGTTATATTTCATGGCAAGCACAGAGAAATGAGCTAAACAATGATGTTTGAAACATTCGTACAAACAGGCGAATAAATTTCTACGTATTAGAACGCTTTGTGTTGTTGAAAATTAAACAAAAGTTCTTAAAACAGGAGGAATTAATTTAGTGAAAATTACACAAACGTCTATCTCTGCCTTCATATCATATTATTTCAAGGATTCATCTTTGCTCTCTGTCAAGTCCTTCAGAAATCAGTGCAAAACTTAGAAAAACTATACAAGAAAAACTTGTTGACATGTGCATTAGTTTACAGCGTTGCGATTTGTTTGACTACTTCAGCGACGAATCCATATTTTCTTTGATAAAGTAAAATAGAACGAGATTATAAAATAGAACTCCAAAGAAAATAACGGATGTCAACCGAAAACCTGAGCTCAAAGGACTTCTCTGCACTCAGTCGTTTTAGTTAAACGGCAGGTTAAAACAGTTCGCGAAAAACAACAACGGGAAAGACCAAGGCGTTGCGGTGTGTTTATTCGCCTATTTTCGCTAGGAATCCGTATGTTCTTAAATGAAGCAATATAAAACGAGATTAAAAAAATAGAACTTCAAAGAAAATAACGGATTTCAACCGAAAAACCGAGTTCAAAAAGTTGCTTTAAGTTCGACGGCGCTCAACAGGCAAGAAAACCACCATGCAACTCGAAAACAGCGAACCAGCAAAGTGTTGTCAGCAAAATCATGTGAATACTCGCCTTTTTGAAGAATAACTAGGCCTTTCATTCCATTGCTGATGTTTTTCCTTCTCTTTGCAACGGTTAGTAAGCGAAAACTTGCATTTTAAGAGGTGAAATCCAATGTTTCGTCGCGCCGTAGTAAAAACATTTTCAATTAGCCACGACAGTTTCAGCACGGAACAGATCTCGGACCTTGGTCCGTATCGTAAAAAGCTGGACCGGCTACGAGCGCGGGATTAGCCTGTCAGATTCAAGGATTCAAGGATTTCGGCCCGCTAAGATGCTTCAGAAAAAAAGAAATTTGCATATTACATTCATAGCGGAGCTGCGCGCTCGCCGAAGGCAGGGCGCTTATACATAGGGCGGCGAAACGGGCAGTCCGCTCTTTGTCCAATGTATGATGCGGAAAAGGACTGGCACGAGCGCTCCTTCCGCGCTTCCGGTGCAATTAATGGCTGCCAAAAATATCCTCTCACCGAACCGGAATTCAAGTTTCCTTTTTTTTATTTTTGGGCCACCAGTAGTGTATTATTTAAAGGCCTTTTTGATATTTTTGACCCAAAACTCAATACTATTTTGTCTATTGGAATGTCACTCAAGTATTTTCGTCGGAAGCTGCTTGAATTTGAGTGAAGTAAGACAGTGTCGAATGCAGGTATGTCTTGCTTTTCGTGAGCAAGCCGTGTTCCGCTGCTTCTTTTAGGAGTACTCCACTCTAAATTTTACATATGTTTAAGAACGATAGCTTTTACATAACATAGTAAAAAACCAGCTGGATATATTTGGATATAGCAGCGTTTCAGAACTTCAAACTTGCTCACTTAAAATCGC
>NC_090893.1:27041172-27043672 GCF_036669925.1 Montipora capricornis
GCGTTGACATGCGTCAGGCGAACAAGGCGATCAAACGCGAGTGTCACGATACCCCGACTGTGAAAGAGATGATCGGAGACTTAAATGGAGCGAAAGTCTACAGCAAACTAGACCTTAATTAGGGCTATAACCAGCTTGAGCTAGCGCTGGAATCCAGATACATTACTACCTTCAGTACTCACATGGGTCTCATGCGCAATACAAGCGCTTAAACTTTGGCATATCAAGTGCCGCTGAAATTTTCCAGAACGTGATTCGTGAGGCATTAGAGGGTATTGATGGCGGGATAAATATCAGTGACGACATACTGGTATTTGGAACGACGCACAGTGAACACAACCAGCGACTGAAGGCAGTGTTTCAGCGGTTAAGAGAGAAAGGGCTAGACCCTCAAAAAGAGCAAGTGTGAATATAGCAAAGACAAATTAGAATTCTATGGGTACGTCTTCTCAAAAGACGGGATATCGCCAGACCCGAAGGACGTGGTCAATCTTCAGACACCATCGACAGCGTCAGAGGTGGGCAGCCTACTAGGGAAGACAAATTATTGTTCAAGATTCATCCAGGACTATGCCACCAAGACGGAGCCCTTGCGAAAGCTCACTCACAAGGACCAACCGTGGTATTGGCCAGCAGAGCACGGCCGCGAAGACAGCTAGCTGAAAGAGGCACTGGTGAGCGCACCCGTCACCGCCTATTTTGATCCAGAGAAGGCTACAGAGATCTCGGTCAATGCAAGTCCTGTCGGCCTGGCAGCTGTTCTCCCGCAAGTCGACCAGAACAACGAGGAAAGGCACGTTATCACCTACGCAAGTCGCTCTCTTACAGCAACCGAGCAACGGTACAGTCAGACTGAGCGGGAAGCCATTGCCATATTTTGGGCTTGTGAACTCTTATACTTGTACGTTTACGGAAAGCCTGTCACAATTTACATGGACCATAAGCCCTTGGTGTCTATCTATAGCAATCCGAGCTCTAAGCCTCCCGCAAGAGTCGAGAGATAGGCGTTAAGACTCCAGCCGTATCAGATCACAGTCAAGCATCGGAGAGAAGAAATCAACCCCCCAGATTACCTATCGCGGCACCCAACCAAGCATGCAGGCGAGACAAGCCGACAGCAGAAAGTGGCCAAGGGGTACGTCAGCTACCTTGCAACCACTTCAACTCCCAAAGCCTTGAAGATACAGAGCATTGAGGAAGCCACTCAGAGCGACGCAACTCTGAAAGCTGTAGCAGAGGCTATCACAATCGGCAACTGGCACCACGTAGTCAAACATCGCTGTGTCGATGTCGAAAAGTTTCGCCTCCTAGAACGAGTAAAGGACGAACTGACCGTGAGTGCGTCTGGTAATCTAATTCTACGCGGAACCCGTTTAGTTATCCCGAAAAGTCTCTACGAACATGTGGTCAACCTTGCGCACGCAGGCCACCAAGGACTCGTAAAAACGAAGTCACTATTGCGCGAGAAAGTTTGGTTCCCAAACATCGACAGGCTGGTAGAAGTCAAGGTCAAATCGTGCGACGCATGTTTGGTTACTACTCCTGAGTGCAAGAGAGAACCTTTACTAATGTCGCCACCCCCCAGCAGCGCCGTGGAAGGAAGTTAGTGTGGACTTTGCAGAGATCCCGAACAAGGAGTTCCTCCTTCTGATTACTGACGATTACTCCAGGTAACCTGTCGTGGAGGTAGTTAAATCGACCGCAGCGACAACAACAATATCAAAGCTTGACAAAGTGTTCTGAGAATTTGGAGTCCCAGACGTTTTAAGATCTGATAACGGCCCTCCGTTCAACAGCAAGGAGTTTGCGGCATTTGCAGACGTCCTCGGTTTCAAACATCGAAAGGTAACTCCAAAGTGGGCAAGAGCGAACGGGGAGGTCGAAAGGTTTGTACGCACCGTGAAGAAAGTTATTAAGACAGCAAAAGTGTAGCACAAGAACTACAGGCAGGAGCTGAACAGGCTGCTGAGAAACTACCGTGCAACACCTCACAACACCACAAGGTTTGCTCCAGCAACAGCACTCTAGATCTTTGGCAGGCCAATGAAAACGAAGCTACCCGAGTTGACGCGACACCCTGCTCAGACCCTGAGATCCGAGAGCGTGATCACTCAGCGAAAGCGAAGATGAAGGAGCACGCAGACAACAAGCGTTAAGTAAAGCCATCAAACGCGAAAGAAGGTGACACGGTACTAGTTAAGAGAGATGACTCAAAGAAGAAAAGGGACACACCATATAATCCAAGACCGCCTTTTATTGTAGAGAAAAAGGGATCTATGATCACTGCAGCGAATGATGATGATGATGACGTCCAGGTTACGAGGAACTCTTCGTTCTTCAAAAGCGTGCCCGTAGTGAAGGAAGAGAATGCCAGTACCGAGAAGCAAGGAGGCTTCGGTGATGTTGCAGCACCGATGCGGTCCGATCCTGCACCATCAAAGCCTTACCCGCAGCGTACGCGAAGACGCCCAGTCAAGTTAGATGATGTTGTTTGCGACTG
>NC_090893.1:27056172-27061172 GCF_036669925.1 Montipora capricornis
TAGCCGATCTCAAAATGTGATTTAATTTGTTTTTGAAAGACTTATAGAGTAGGTTGTTATTCTGTGTCGGTCTATGAAGGAATTGTTTATAAAGTTTGTTTTTCCTTTTAATCGACTTGAGAAGAGCTTTAGTTAACCACGGTTTTTTAATAGATCTCTTCTTCGGAATCAATTTCCTAACAGGAAAACAGTCATTGTATATTTTGGTAATTTTATTAAGAAAACTGGTGTATGCAGTATGTGGATCATTGTAACCTGCGAGTGAAGACCACTCAACACCCTCAAGTTTTTCAACAAACTTGGACCGATTAATTGGGTTCTTATCTCGGACAAAAATGGGATCTTGTCTAGAATGATGTCCTAGAGTGTTGTCCGAATGAATAGAAAAAACAGGAAGATGATCTGAGATGTCAGTAAACAATAAACCACTTCTCGAACGAACAAAGAAATTGTTCACAAAAATATTATCTATTAAAGTAGCCGTGTGAGGGGTGATACGTGTGGGACGTGTAATCAAAGGGAGTAACATATTAGAATACATTTCATCAAGAAATTGGCCCGTAGAATGATGGTGTTGGTAGTTCATTAAATTAATGTTGAAATCGCCCAATAAAAAAACATATCTTATTTTCCCTAGAGATTTTGCCTAACGATTCATTGATTTTGGTCAAGAATTCGTCAACACCTTGGTTGGGTGGTCGGTAAAGAATGCCAACAATTATGTTATTAATCCCTGGTCTTAACACCTCAATAAACAATGATTCAGCGATGTCAACATCACTGAAACAAAAATCTTCTAGCTCTTTAAACTCAATATCATTAGAAACATATAGTCCTACACCGCCACCAGGTCTACTTTGCCTATATTTGTGGACAAACCTAAAGCCATCAATATCAACCGAGTGAAAAGAATCGCTCAGCCAGGTCTCAGAAATACCGACGATAGAAAAATTAATCTCTAAAGATGATAATAAATTAGTCAGGTTATTTATATTACGCTGGAGACTACGAATATTCAAATGGAGTAGAGAAAAATCGGCATCTGAATATTGTTCACGTTTAAGCATTTCGTTAAATTTATTTTCTATAAAGTAATCGCAAGGTGTCTCTCTTGCATTGAAATGAATGTCAGGGTCAAGACTGTCAGTCTGAGTCAGAGAAGCGTTTAAGTTCGTGAGAATAGGATTGTAATAAAGACTAGAAAACCTCTCGGAGTTGAAGTGAACAGGACCGTTCTGAAGTTCATAAAGAGCAAGTGAAAAGCTAGAATCATCGAGGTGATTAAAAGGGAGTATATCCGTAAATGTAGTTTCAAACATGCTACGTGTGTAAATTAACAAAGAAAAAAAAAATAATAATAATAACAGTAAATAAACTTATCTGAAGTAAGAGGGTTTATCTTTCACAATTAATTTGTCCAAGACAAAGTACGCAATTTTCCCTTTTCTTTTGGCTTCCTCCCATTGTGGTCGCTGTTCATCTCTCTTCTCAAGGGTTTCCTGAGCAAGATCTTCCTTGATGTAGATCCCAGCGGGTTTAATTCTCCTCGAACTTTTGATGATCAATTCCTTCTGCTTCCAGTCTCGAAGCCGGCAAACAATTGTACGAGGACGTCTCCTTGTACCAGTAACAATCTTACCAACACGATGGGCACGTTCAATGCTCGGCTCGAATTCCAAACTAAGTTTATCTTTGAGGACTTCTTTTACTTTTTCCTCTGTAACGTCCCACGATTCGTTCTCCGCCTCCAATATCCCATCAATTCGGATGTTATTCCTTCGACTTTGATTCTCTAAATACTCTAGTTTGTCCATGTGGTAATCGATGGAGTCATAAATGTCTTCGATATCGGCCTCGACGTTCGCAAGTTTGGTTGCATATGGCTTCAGATCGTCAATATCTCTTTGGGAGAATTCAAGACTCTCCTTAAGATCTTTTGCATCTACTTGACAAATGTTTAAACCTGCCTTTAGTTCAGCCACAGTTCCAATCACTGCATCTAATCGAGAATTAACATTTTCTAGGAGAGACTGTAAAAGGATTTTAAACATTCTTTCCTGAACTTGAAGCATCTCTCTCAACATGGCGGTCGTCACAAATTCTCTGTGCGGATTCATTTCAGCTCCAGCGCCGACAGATGTCTTCGAATTTCGGGTTTCAGGAATGACGTTGGCAAAGGCAAAATTTGTTTTTAAGACAGACTTGTGTTAGTAGTTAATCTTAAACAAAAGTACTTAAATAGAGTAACCAAAAACCAGTTGATTCTACAGGAATACACGTAAGAGCCGTGCTGATCTTCTTGGGGTGCAGGGATGGCGCAATGGTGAGAGCACTCGCCTCCTACCAATGTGGCCCAGGTGCGATTCGCAGACTCAGCGTCATATGTGGGTTGAGTTTGTTGGTTCTCTACTCTGCACTGAGAGGTTTTTCTCCGGGTACTCCGGTTTTCTCCTCTCCTCAAAAACCAACATTTGAGTTTGTGTTAATCGTTAATTTCAGTTTACAGTATCCCCAATTACTGTTCCAGCGCTAAAAGGACTAGACACTTAAATAAAGTTCCTTTCCTTTCCTTTTCCTTTCTCAAGACAGAGGTGAGAGATGGTTTCATGCAGACTGCGACGCTTAAAATGCGAATGTGGACGAATTCCAAGACCTAACGATACAATTTGGGCAAGTTTTAAGAGCTGAAAATTTCAATTGATATTTGCTGGTAGGACTAGGTGTTCCAACACTTATAACAAAATCTATGAAATGAAAAAAAGGTTTGTTTTCTGGAACAAAAATTCATCTTTCAAATCGGCACCCTTAATCCTCACGGTATTAACGAACGCTTTTCATTTAACTAATATATTCCTATTTTTCACGTTGCCATGTCACCACCAATAGCGTAGCTCCTACTCTACTATAAAAACTACACGTAACCCATAATCCCTCGATTCGCTCTGACAAAGGGCTAACGCTCGAAACGTCAGCTTTTAGAATCTCTGTACGGTGGCCAATTTACATTATCAACTCCGTTGATAAAACCAAATTTTTGAGTTATTTTTAGATTGATTTTCCCGCGAAACGCGGCAAACCTTCCCACCTAATCCCTAGTCTTGCGTGAGAAATTATTACCCATGGGATTGAAAATGGTCACTCTTACTTGAAAACTCGTCCAAAATAGCTTGATTTAGATTCGACCAAGGATTGGAATTGGAGGTCCCTGGCTATAGGCTTCTGACGTTTTTGATAACTCAACTTGTCATGACCGGTGCTGTCATTAAAAGAACCGTCTTGATGGGTTGATCGTTATTCATTTGGCGCATGCCCGGCTTGATTAAAGGGAAACCTGACCACGAGACGAGGATTACCTTGTTTAAGATATCACTTGATTACATAATATAATGAACTAAAGCTATGATCGTCGCAGTTATGAACGCAATTTTGCAATTGCGTAGGGAAGCCTAAAAAAATCAGGACTTCAACGGGGTTTCAACCCGTGAACTCATGATACTGGAGCGACGCTCTAACCAACCGAGCTATGAATCCATTGACGTTGGGCTTCTCTACGCAGCTGAAAAAAATGCGTTCATAACTGCCAAGATCATAGCTTCACTTGATTTTATACCCGCAGTTCAATATATGGTCCATGTAATATCATTTCATCGTTGATTCATTCTTCACGGGAACATTAGAAACCACAAATCACCAGCTCCCAGCGTCAGTTGCTTCATAGCCCAGCTGGTCAGAGCGTCGCACCGGTATCGCGGGGTCACCGATTCAAACGCCGTTGAAGTCCTGAATTTTTTAGGCTTCTCTACGCAATTGCAAAAATTGCGTTCATAACTGCGACGATCATAGCTTCACTTGATTTTATAACCGCAGTTCAATATATGATCCATTTCATTTATCATTTTATCGTTGACATAATGTAATCTTCCTGAGGACACCGCCCTTGGTGTTCCTGATGAGTATCACGGTATCTTATTCTTCATGTCAAATTTTAAGAACAAGCATGAAAAGAAATCATGATGACCTTTCTCGCAAATAGTGTAACACGATTTAAAAATAATTTACTCTGTTCAGCAAATGCGAATGCTCAAACATGGTACTCCACACCGATACTTACCCGTTCGTACCACATGGAAGACACATGTTGGAGAACAAGGTAAGCAGCTATTATGGATGTAGGAAAGGGATCATCGCCTGTAGGGGAGAAAACAGGTATTTCAAACCAAATTTGGGACCTTGGAGCAGGTAATGCCACAACGTCCTGACAACGCATTTGCTCAGAGCATTCAGCAACAATAATCGTGAGTGAGGAAAGAGAAGATATTGGTATAATGGGTGCTAAGTGGATCATTTCGAAGAAGCGTTGTTACCAAACAACAAAACGGGATGGTTATGATCGAGAATGATGTCGTTGCAGGCGATGCAATAGGAAACTTATACGCGGCGAACCACATGCCCTAGGAACCACTTTTAGAAGGGAAAATTTATCCCCACTTCACCGCAGGAGTCTGTTGTTCGTGACCACTAAACCGGGTGGCCGTTGACAGAAAAGTCACGCCCATGATAACAGTGATCATGGCCTTGGCTCCAAGAGCCCTATGTTGTTGAAAAAATCTGTTAACGTGTTGTGTTATCGATGAAACGATATATGAATTGGATCATATATGAACTGCGGATATGCAATCAAGTGAGGTTATGATCCTCGCAGTTGTGAACGCAATTTTTGCAATTGCGTAAAGAAGCCCGAAAAATTCAGGACTTCCACGGAAGTTTGCACCCGTGACCTCACGATACCGGTGCGACGGTCTGACCAACTGAGCTATGAAGCCACTGACGTTGGGAGCTGGTCATTTGTGGGTTCTAATGTTCCCGTCAGGAATGAATCAACGATGAAATGATATGTTAAATGGATCATATATAAACTGCGCATATGAAATCAACTGAAGCTATGATCCTCGCAGTTCATATATCATTGCATCGTTGATTCATTCCTCTATATTTAGGGA
>NC_090893.1:27068672-27073672 GCF_036669925.1 Montipora capricornis
AGGCAATTTTTTTCCAACTTCGCGCAATTCTTTGACAAGTCTGAGCACACCGCATCATTCTAAAACAACCGATCTAAGCATGTTTCGTTTCATCCGAGATTTAGGACTTTCCCAAATAGAAGCAATTGCCGAGGTCTTTCTAACTTTTGTCCATCTTCTTTCGGTATTTGTACCACAAGTGCGTAGATAGCGTTGAAAATGACTGCAATAAAAACCACAACTAGCGACAGCGCCGACATCTTTCTTCCCGCATTCTAAGACTGTCTCGAAGGTTTTCAACCAATCACAATGCAATTAAATTTATCTGGCACTTGAAGATGCGCATGCGTGACATTAGTCTCCTTTGTTATCTACTTAAGGACTGCGGCTACTATTGTTATTGCGCATACGTTAGGATCTACATTTTCTGCATAATTATAAACCGGGGCAAAAATACCTTTGAATTATTGGATGACTACACTGATGACAAAATGACTACACTGTGTGTTACATAAAAACCGACTGTTTTGCAGTCTAGATGACGAAGTATATGGTAAAGCATTTTTATATGCTTAATTAAGGATTATCCTTGGCGTATCAAAGGGATCTGTCACGCGTGGTCCAAGAGCCGCCATTTCTCCCCCTCACTGCCTGTCGATGGGGAGACGGGTATCCCACACCTAGTCCACCCAACTTCCAAGATGGCGACATTGAGTCCCGCGCGGAAGAGCTCCGTTGTTTTAAAGAATTTTCTACTTCTATCTTTGTTGCTTACCACTGAACTGCACACCAGTCAATGGAAGAACCACTGTGCCTGTTCAAAGCATGTCAGAAAGAAACGTTCCATTGGCGTACACCTAAATATTCGCGAGAATTTAGCAATTGGGACTTGTTTGAAAAGAAGAAAAGTTCGCTGTCGTGGACATTCTTACACTTTGGTATCGACACCAAATTCTGCTGATCAACATAGCAGCTTTAATCCTTTGATTTTAAAGACGTGTGGGGATTTGGGATCAAATCCTGGACCGATTAATTATCCTTGTAAAGACTGCGGCAAGAACGTTCGCAATAGTCAAAATGCAATATTGTGTTCTGAAGGTTACTGAATTACTGGTTTCAAATGAAATACCTTAAAATGTCATCATCAATCATCTAAAACACCCAAGCTTGAACAGGACATGTTCCTCTTGTGCCTTGCCAAATTTCGGCGATTCACTCTTCGCTGATGAAGAAGACCTGTTTGTTCAAATGAACGAGCTTTCGAGGGAGGAAAATTATGCAAATCAACCCATGGCAAAACAATAGGGAAACCATGACACTTCACAGTTATTCAAGATGGCGGCGTCCGGGATATTTGAAAACCAAAACAACCGTTATTTAAAGTTTTTTCCATTGGAAAACTTTCAAACAATTTTGATTGTGAGCATTATGTTAACTATGATAAAGATATGTTCCTGTTTTAGTGGAGATTTCCTTTAAAACGTTTAGTTCACGAAGGTGTAAGACTGACGGCCGTTGACTTTAGGATCCAGGTGCGGATCCAGGATTTTGAAATGGGAGGTGAATTTTTGTAATAATGTAATAGAACCAAAGCCTGGATGAGGTGTTTGAGGGATAAGAAAAAAAAGAAAGAAGGGGGGGGGGGGGGTGAAAATCCACCCATTTCACCTCCCCTGGATCCACGCATGGGATCAAGGTGAATATTGCGTCCCAGCCCGTGCCTTTATGTGTTTAGCTTCTTTAACTCATTTTCTACTGCGCAAAAGTCTATTTTGTTGAATTTGAAGTTAAGACTTTTATGAGAATGGCGAATGGCTTCCACGCTCAAATTCATCTAGAAGTCTTGTTCGTAACGTTGTAGGACATGCTGCCCCCAATTTCATATGCCGTTGTTGAGAAGTAATTTACAAATACTTCCGCTACTTTTCTTTGGTCGCTAATTATGATCCGTATGAAAATGTCTACTTTTCGAACTTAGAAATGGTTGAAGGTCTTAAAGAAATCTCTAGGCTTCGTTTTTAACTCACTGGACTCCTGTGGCCAATAATTTCTAATGGCTTTTCTTCTCTCCCTTTTAGCAATGTTTCTCCACTTTCTTTTAAGCTCCCAAGTCTCAGCTGAACAATTCTGCACTTATATTTGTACATAGTTCCCGTTCTGTTTGATGGCTCTTTTGCACTCATTTGTCATGTACGGCACGTCTTTAATCTCTGACTTTTATTTCCTTTTCGCACTTTGCTCATCTAAAGCACTTTCAAACAAAACAAACCAGAACTCATACTGATCGTCATGCGAGTCAAAAATCTCTCCAACGCTCCACGGGCCAGTGGCCATACTTTCATTTAGCAACTCCATATTTCCGTCGTTAAGGCTCTCGACTGATATGATCCTTTGCTTGTGTTGATACACTGATTTTGTGAACAGGCTGTAAATAGGATGATGATCGCTGATTTCAGGTTTTATGACACAACACTGTCTAAAGGTTTCCGGTTTTCTTGTTAAAATTACGTCTGCCAATGTCTTCGATGTTTTGGTTATCCTAGGCTTGTTGGTTTTGTGATCAAACATTGTAAGTCGTGCACTTCTTCAAGATCAAGCAAAATTTTCCCTGCGGTTGCGTCGTAGTCTGTCTAAGTTTAGATCACCAGCGATTACCATAGCTTGCTTCTCAATAGCTGCCCACAAGCAAATGTCATTCAATTCATCCTCAACCATTGTTAGATGTTGATGCTCAGCCTGAACAGCTTCAATAGCCAGTGCTTCCATGGCCCTATATTTCTTGGGTAGTTTTAACTCTTTTGAGGGTATATTGGAGTGGAAGTAAGGTAGAAGCCAGCCACCTCCTTTTTTTCTGTCTCCACGATACATCTAATACCCAGGTAACTTGAATTGGCCTTTCGGATATGCCTTACCAATTTTGGTTTCAGAAATAAAAATAAAGTGCGCTCTCAGTTGACCGCTGCCTTTTACCTCATCAAATTTGTTTTGCAGACTATTTATGTTAAGATGAATAAGAAGGGCCTCATTCGGTTGTTGTTTTCTCTTCTGGAAGGGATGATACAGCTTTGTGAATCCATCATGGCTTTCGACATCTAAACCATTGTCTTAGGTGTCAATGTCTGCAATGTTTCTGTTTCTGTTTCTGTTTTATTAATCGGTAACGCTTGTTTCCATAACAACCCATGTAACTAAAATGTACAAGCAAATAATCAATCTTATGACGCAACTTACAAGTTCACACGTTATGCAATTACACATCTATAAATAAAAAAAAGGAATAAATAAATAAAAAAATAAAATAAATAAATAAATAAATAAATAGACTATAGATAAATAATGAAATAATCAATTACATGTACAATTATTGTACAGAAACAGAAACAGAAACAGAATAATTGTGAAGTGTCATGGTTGCCCTATTGTTTTAAAACAAAAGCTCTTTGTGCAGTACAAAAGAGCAACCATAACATGTCACAATTATTCAAGATGTCGGCGCCCAGGAAATTTGAAAACCAAAACAAGCGTTTTTGAAATTCATTTATTTAGGATACAGACAATTCCATTGGAAAATGTTTGAACAATTTTGATTGTAAACATTATGCTAAATATTTTTAAGTTGCATTCTTGTTTTAGTGGAGGTTTCCTTTAACACTTGTATTCAAAGTGGGCAGTGGGCAGTGGCCAAGGAACTGGAAGAGGGGAGTCTGGACCCAAGCTTTCAAAATGGAAGTCATGGCTGATTGTTTTACTAAATTATAGACCAGTAACAGTCCTGAACGCAGTAACAAAAGTTTTAGAATCACTACTCAGCAAACAAATCACACAGAGATTTAATACTCATTTATATGGCAACTGTCCGCTTACAGGAAAACGCACAGCTGCGAAACCAACCTAATCCGCGTAACAGAGAACTGGAGAAAAGCAATGGATAACAAAGAATGCGTAGCGGTTTTGTCAACGGGCATCAATAAAGCATTTGACTCGTTGCATCATGCGCTAATGATTAAGAAACTTGAAGCCTACGGATTCTCTCACATGTCCTTAGAACTAATGCGTTCCTATTTCATCGGGCGTAAAAACTATGTTAAAATCAACGGTGTAACAAGCACATGGAAAGACCAGCTAAGGGGCTGCCTGCAAGGTTCATCACTCGTTCCGTTGCTATGGAACTTGTTTCAAAATGGCTTATCTTTAAACGTACGCACCAGTAACTTGCTCATGTATGCTGATGACCATCAGGTCTATAAATTTAAAGTGGATCTAATATTACGGCCGTGATCTATCAACTCAGAGAAAAGGCGGAAAATGTATCGCAATGTTACAAGGTTAATCTTCTCCATGCTAATCCGAAGACGTACCAAGTTTTACCAGTGACGAATCGAAACGCTGACAAGGCAGCAAAGGATGAGTGTACCCTCGAGATCGATAATCAACAACTCAAAACAACCACTAATTTAAGAATTCTTGGAGTAAACATAGATGATCAACTCACCTTCACTGAACATATAAGCGACATCTGCAAAAAACCGAGTAAGAAAATGGAGGTGTTATCAAGGCTTCGCAACCTAATCTCATCCAAGACCAAGCTTTAACTGTACCTAACAGCAATTCTTCCTCATCTGACGTATTGCCAGATCGTATGGCATTTTTGTAAATAATGTGAGAGGCGAAAACTGGAGAGGCTGCAAGAACGCGCTCTAAGAGTAATTGACAACTGCAGGATAGACACTTATGAAGATCTTCTACGCCGTGCAAAGCTGCTTGCGCTCTCTCTACAACAAGCGGCTTCAAGACATTGTAATTTTAATGTATAAAGTTAGAAATGGCTTGGTGCTTGATTACATAGTTGAAAATTTTAATACTGCAAACAAAGGTTACTCCTTAAGAAATGCTGCATTTGAAATAGCTTGCTACTCTACAGTAAGGTACGGAAAACATTCGATCATATATCAGGGGAGGCGCGGTGGCCTAACGGTTAGCGTGCTGGACTCCGGTTCGAGCGGTCCGCGGTCGAGCCCTGG
>NC_090893.1:27078672-27091172 GCF_036669925.1 Montipora capricornis
TTTTCCCTCTCCGGCCCTATCACCTACTTCTTTCACAATACTAAGATTTTGTTTATAGTACTCTATGGCTTGCTTTGTTTTACCCACACAGAAATAGGCATTGCCAAGATTCCCATAGGCTATTCCCTCCCCTGCCCTATCTCCTACTTCTTTTGCTATGCTAAGATGTTGTTTGTGGTACTCTATGGCTTCCTTAAAATTGCACATACTGAAATAGGCATTGCCAAGATTGCCATAGGCTCTTCCCTCCCCGGCGCTATCCTCTACCTCTTTCATAATACCAAGACCTTTTTTTTGGTACTCCGTGGCTTCCTTAAAATTGCCCATGCTGTGAAAGGTACTGCTGATATTCCCATAGGATTTTCCCTCCCCGGCCCTATCCCCTACTTCTTTTGCAATGCTAAGATGTTGTTTGTGGTACTCTATGGCTTTCTTAAAATTGCCCATACCGTCAAAGGCAATGCCGATATTTCCATAGGCTATTCCCTCCCCGGCCCTATCCCCTACTTCTTTTGTAATGCTAAGATGTTGTTTGTGGTACTCTATGGCTTTTTTAAAATTGCCCATACTGCTATAGGCATTGCCAAGATTGCCATAGGCTCTTCCCTCCCCGGCCCTATCCTCTACCTCTTTCACAATACCAAGACTTTTTTTATGGTATTCCATGGCTTGCTTAAAATCACCCATACTGTAATAGGCATTGCCGAGATTACAATAGGCTACTCCCTCCCCGGCCCTATCCCCTACTTTTTTTGCAATGCTAAGATGTTGTTTATGGTATTCTATGGCTTCCTTAAAATTTCCTATACTGTTATAGGCATTGCCAAGATGACCATAGGCTCTTCCCTCCCCGGCCTTATCCTTTACTTCTTTTGCAATGCTAAGATGTTGTTTGTGGTACTGTATGGCTTGCCTAAAATTCCCCATACCGTAATAGGCGTTACCTAGATTGGCATAGGCAGATCTCTCCAACACCCTTAAGCCTATTTCCTTAAAAATGCTTGATGCCTCTGTGTAGTTCTGTATGGCCTTTCTAAAATTGGATATGCCATAATGATAGTTGCCTATATTGAAAAGAGCGAGACCTTCAGCTTTTCGGTCTCCGTCTTCTTCCGCATTACTAAGCTTTTGCATATACTTTTCCAAAACGTTCAACTTTCTATCTACCATTGTTGATAATCAGAATCTGGAAGGTACTCTTTAAAGATAGGGGTGTGCCAGGAAGAAAAGTAGGCAGTCTTCGACTGCCTAGGTCTGTTTTCACAAAGTCAGTGGTGCTGAAACAGTAAAAGGAATAACATTTTATTTGTATAACTTATCGACACTATACACCAGAAAACAACATTGCTTGCTTTCTGAGGGAAGGGTTTTTATGGTTTAGGAACATGTGCAAGATCTACATAATGTTTGTTTCAAGTGAATTTCCGTCAGCTATGAAAGGCTCAACATAATCTATCTCCCCTGTGTGTTACATAGGTCAAGGAATTTGCAGCATAGTTGCTGGTTCAACGACTGTTATATCCACGGAATTTTAACTTGATGCTATGGCGTAAAGTTTTAAATGCATTGCGTCTACCTCAGATGTTATTATTATGTGATAAGCACATGTTCCTTGCATAGACATCATTGTTTAAATATTCTACCCACGACCTTTTCACGTTCCTTTTTCTTGGGATGCTCTCTAAAGGCATTGAACACCAGCAGCTCTTATTTCTAAATGAGGATTAACACGGCGGCATAACTGATATGATACAGACCTAAAGAAGCAATCACCAAAGGCCTCCAATAACATATAGAGGTCTCAAACCATGCATGCGCAGTTTAGATTTCAGTTAACATGTTATCAGACCCACCACATGTTAAACTTTCTTAATATTACAGTCTAATTAGGGTATATAAAACTAACCTTACTTAAATTATTAACTATTCCTTTACGTAACCTGTAGGATGATACTAAACGTGCTGATTGTATTACTCTACTATTTACAGTAAAACAGTTCGGGCCTTTTACAAACCAGCAGCAAAATCTACGCCAAGTTCTTTCCCATTTCAACGCCTCCTTCTCTTCTGACAATGAATTTCACCTCTTACACTTTACTGCATTCCATTGCGTCACTTTCTTCGTGTTTTCTCTTCTTCTTGCTTATCTCCAGCTTCTTTAATTCTTTGAAGGATTTTCCCCACTCGCCGCCACTGACAATGGGGTTTTGTCACTGATTCTTTCCGACAGCTCCTGCTAATGGCTCACAGCAGTGTTCTTAGTTCCTCTCCCGTTTTACCCTCAGGCTTTCGTTCTCCAACTCTTTGCTTTCCAACACGTCAACAACCTTGCGCCTCTTCAACAACCAACCAGCACCATATCTTCCACATCCATATATAGTTTATTTAATTTATTCAAGTTACGACAAAACAATGTTTTCTTTTACAAAACTTCATTACAACACTTAAAAAGAAGTTCATCAACACTAAATCAGATAATACACTAAGGAATCATACAATAGGTAATTAACACTTACACTAACGAACTAGTCGAGTGGCTAAGACGGTTTACAGACTGGTGAAAAAAATAATTTCGTGACAAGCTGATGGGATTGACCTAAGAGTTTTCTTGGCACACTTTTACTATGAGTTGTCTTATAGTGTGACAGACCCCATACTGCATATAGAGTGTGTATCAGATTGCAAGTCTTTTTTGGATGCCATAAAATGCAACAAATTGATCAGCAAGAAGAGGTTACACAGCAGCCAGCCATCAAGGAAAGTTTTAGCAAAGAACATGTCAGTGATGTTAAATGGGTTGAGGCCAGTGAGCAACTTGCCGATTGCCTAACAAAGCATGAATCCTCTCCAGTCAAATCGTTCATCATCTTTGAGATTGCCATGCTACAACAAGTTGCAAAATTGTTGAGACACTCTCATTAAAAAACACCTTTTCTAGCTTCCAATGCCCGCCGTATCTAGAATTTAAACCATTCCCACTTCCTCTCCCCTCTCCCCCTTTCAATGTTGACTGCTTAAGTTCCCAACATTTTTTTGTCTTGCTAGCAACACTGATAAGGGGGGGAGGGGTGCTGCAGTGTGACAGATAATAGGGAAATTAATAACGCCCCAAGAAGGTGAAGTGTCTCCACTATTTTTGCAACTTGTTGTCTGATTGATTGCAATTATTTTGCCAGTACGGATTTGAATCCTATAGGGAAACGTTTCAACGTAGAAAAGCAGGAACTAAAGAAACAATCATTAAATATCGTATAAGCTCTGAAACATTTAAGAAACTTGCACGCGAAGTGCAAAGCACATTGTACCAAACACGAACGGATATTAATTATTGGCATACGGTAGCATCGATTTTCGTTTGTTTCGACTTATCATCGCTAACAGAAGACTCCGCACCAAATACTAAAGCGGGCAAAGTATTTTGCACTGCAGATCTGATGTTCCAAAAGTTACACATGGCTCGTATTATGTAACACAATACCATTTATCGTGTTTCTTGGTGACGTCAACCGGGGTGGTGGCGTTACAGTTGAAAATCGTTTCTTCGAGGAAACAGCACAATTCAACTAGTACTTCTTTTCTAAACAATCCAATACATTACCAGATGATTCGTAATAAAGTTCACACAGTTAGAAATCCTGTACATATCGCCTATTCCATTTACCAACGGTCTACCATCCAAGCACGGTCTACCATCGCAACAGCAAGAAATATGATATCATATTATTTTCTCAGTGAAAAGTTGTGGTAGATCGTGTAGATCGTTTCATATAAATGTCATAATGTGTAGCCGGTACAAATTTGTTGCCTTTTGTATCTCATTGTAAAACAAATCTCGCAAAGGATTTAGCACAATCGGGTGCTTTCTTTTGATCATTGTGCTCAGTCAGTCATTCCAAAGAACATGGAATTAGCCTGTCTCCGACACTTCACTTAGAAGACTTGCTAGTAAGCGTTACTAATCCCTTCTCTGGAAGCAGACTAGCCCGAAAGCAATAAGTAATGTTACAAATGGACCTCTATGAAAATGTATCTTTGTATAACAATGTTTGCTAAGAATTGATTTTTCGGAAAGTGGATGTTCCCTTTAAATGGCATGCGGTCGCAGTTACAGGAGAGGTTATGTCCGTTTCTCATTCGTAAACAACAGCTAATTTCGTACATGTTGCGCGTGCTTTAGATGTCATGTGTCGACCGAAATATGGTTGTTTAAGGCAAATTATTTCGAAATCGGTTCCAGCATATCTCTAGCGTACTTTAAAAAGCGAAAAGGATGGAAATCACTCCTTTTCGTGTATCAAATTATGTGTATTTTCGACTTGACTCACAGAAAGCACTGAAATGGCTTCAAATTACGTCATACCGAAACCCCGCCAAAATCCAGTTTATCGCTGGCCATTTTCCATTCACAGCAGACCAGAGAATTAAACCCTTTTTTTTGGAAACACCATATTAAACGCAAAGGATAGACGCCTTCCCGTTCCAATAAACAAAGTGACCGTGTACCAATACAGTCACAACCAACTCAGACAACAAGTTGCAAAATTGTTGAGACACTTTCATTAAAAAAACACCTTTTCTAGCTTCCAATGCCCGCCGTATCTAGAATTTAAACCATTCCCACTTCCTCTCCCCTCTCCCCCTTTCAATGTTGACTGCTTAAGTTCCCAACATTTTTTTGTCTTGCTAGCAACACTGATAAGGGGGGGAGTGGTGCTGCAGTGTGACAGATAATAGGGAAATTAATAACGCCCCAAGGAGGTGAAGTGTCTCCACTATTTTTGCAACTTGTTGTAGCATGAAATTGACGTTGAAAAGAACAACGCACTTCAAAGGTAAACTGTTCACTTGAGTTTATTAAGAAGCTTCTGTTACAAATGTTTAATTATATTTGACATTCTTTTTTTTCAACTTAAAAGAAGATAAATTATGATTGCGTACCCCTAGAGAATTGTAGGGTATTATGGGGTGGACGGCTGTTGGCAAAATGTTTTTCGCTGTGTGGTTGTGCGCAAGTTTAATAAAGTTGAGTTTTTTATCCGTGTCCAACGCCTCGAAGGATTTTGATTATTTGGATAATAATAAACAATAAGATTTCCCGCTGGGATTCATCGCTCTTTCTGAACAATGGAAGCTCGCTGGACCTTGAAACTTGGCCAAGAAAAACTAAATTTACCCATGTGGTCATTGCCAGAGATTGAGCGTGACTGATATTGGAGATGTGTGATTTTATCGGGGAGATGTGAAGTAAGCTCGAAATTACTTTCCAGCCTTTCCTTTATTTTTTTACGAGTGATAACCCAGTGATAAACACGCAGAAAGCATGCAAGTCACCAGGACAATAAAGCGCAGGTTTTTTTTTTTATTGAGACCTTTTCCGTAAAAATATCATTTTGAGTCTGTCATTGTGAATCCCATTAAAATTCTTGTAATTTTTAACTGAACCTGGGCTGCCTGTGGCCTAACAGGCATCATGATTAAGTGCCACTGATACGTAATCAGAGCTGGTTTGTATCACATAGGTCATATATTCACACAAATGGAGTTAATCTTAACTCTAAAACAATAAAGATTTAAGTAACAACGGGCTGCTTACCACTGTTGGTGTGAGCTGAAGCAAAGCCTTCGAATTCGTCAATAGAAAGAAATTACTCTGCCTAATGATGATTTGATGTCAAGTCTCCTTTCTTTCTTGTCTAGTTAAGAAAGGCTCTTCCTGCGTTAGGGTTAGAAATCGAGTGGAGAGAAATAAAAGTTATGTTTAATATTGAGTCAACTGAATTTAATTAAACTTTAAATGCTAGCTAATGTAATTTCCTTCGTGTCTATGGTCCGTGTTTGACTGCAAATATTCCTGTGCCACTAGCGAACACTCATTGTCTGATATGGCAGGTTCTCACTGAGGTAATCTGCAGAGAGTCATTTTTTTCTTCTTAGAGAGTTCAGTGACCTTCAGTTTTGGTAAGAACAGCTCCTTCATAAAGTAGACAAAATGAGCAACAGTTTATATAGAGCCTGTAGGGGACATGCCATATAATCCTGAATGGATTTAAAGAAAGAAGCAAAACAAAACAAAATAGAAAAATAGAAAATTCGAGACCCGAGATAGAAAATGCAAGAAAAAAATGTAAATACGAGATAGGCGAAAGAAAATGCCAGGTATAGAAATTTAAAAGTCATGTCTAAATTAAAAAATCGAGGAGTGGGGAACAGGGAATCCCTACAGTGGACATTTCGAAAACGGGTAATGTGGAAATGAGAATACAAGAGGCTAGTGGCAATTTTATTAAAGGTGTCACAATCATCAACGGAATTGAGGTTTAACAGTAGCTTTCATGAGCAACAAAACAACTCCCCAGCAGATTGTGCAACAAACCTTTCCAAGTGCGTACCTTTTAACGTTAGACTATTAAATTTACGCCTAAACCCACTGTAGCTTACAAAACTGTGCAACAGTGAAACCCGTAAAAAGATGGAGCAATGATGGTTAATGTTTTGAAACCTCATACGAGATCGTAAACACTTCTCCACAAGCTCACTTAAAAAGCTTCCATGTTGTCCGGGCCGGACATTTGAAGCGGCAATTAGGCGAGGATACCACAAACATCCTTCAACAACACAACGAGTTTAATGACAATGTAGTGAATCTTTGACATTATGACAACCAGCGATGTCGACCTTTCATCTGTATTACTACCTTTGACAAGCCGTAAAAACCTAAGAAATATGACAAACATTAGCTAGCGAATCGGAACTAGAAACGGAGACTATCCAGCAACTCACCATATGATGAAAGACGGCATAAGCAAACACAATTCACAACTAAGCGTTCTTTCACGAGCGTTTTCTCCACGTGCGATTTAGAAGAGCAAAATTACTGAAGTATTATGGTCTACATGTACGTCATTTCCATGGAAAAAACCGGAACCGCGGAACGGACTTAACATTAACGATTTGTTGAGGAATAGCCTCAACACATGTTATGGAACCTGGCTTAAGAAATCACAAACACTTCTCCACTGATTAAGCCATTGAGCAAGTTTTGATGTTTTGAAACCCCATACGTGATCGCAAGCACTTCTCCACAAGCTCACTTAAAAAGCTTCGATGTTTTGAAACCTCTTAAGAAATCGCAAACACTTCTTCACAAGCCGTCAATTAAAAAGTTTCGATGTTTTGGAAAATGAAATCTCAAACACGTCTAGCCACTGAGTAAGTTTGCATGTTTTGAAACTCCTCGCGAGATCGCAAAAACTTCTCCAGAAGCCGCCACTTAAAAGGTTTCGATGTTTTGAAACATGAAATCTCAAACACTCCTAGCTACTGAGTAAGTTTGCATGTTTTGAAACTCCTCGCGAGATCCCAAAAATTTCTCCACAAGCCGCCACTTAAAAGGTTTCGATGTTTTCATGCCTATTTTAGGGCCGATTTACACGGTACGATTTTTGTCGCAAGCGACAACGGCTTACGACAGGCCCACGACATCATTTGCGATTGTTGTGTACGTCAGGAAAAATGTCGTAGCATTTTAAAACATGTTTTAAAACGCTACGACAATCGTAAGTCATGTCTTAGGCCTGTCGTGAGCTTGTCGCATGCGACAAAAGTCGCACCGTGTAAATCGGCCCTTAAGAAGTCACAAAAAATTGTAAACAGGTTTATAAGCTGACGAACATGACCCGATGTTTCGAAACCGACTCTTTCTCCCTTAAATATCTGTTTAGCCTCGCCTTACCAATTTTCAAAGAAGGTCAGGCACTTCTGGAATTCTTTAAATCGAGAAATTTAGATAATTTCCCCTTCACATACAAATTTTCGATATTTAGAAAAAGAGTTACACACACAGGCAAAATGACACATTTATTAGCAAGCAGGCGTGGAAGGCGCGAAAGGCTTAATTAATGGCATTTGTGAAATCACAGCCATTGTGGATTTGAAAACCCACCTCCATTTCAAAGACCTTTTGTGTGGTAAATGAAGTGTTTCGGGTGAAAATCAATAGTTCTTTTACTTTTGTATAAAGGGCCTATAAATCGATTAATAAAGAATCCAAAACAGGAACATTCCTTTTTTTATTTAAGAACCGCGTATTTTGGGGCTGCTGAACGTTATTATTATTATTATTATTATTGTTATTATTATTATTATTTATTACCTTTCCTTCGAAAATAAACTGAGGAACGGAAACGTTTTGATAAAACCATGCAAGCAGCCCACAGAACAAATACAAAGGCGCAACTTTGGTTTCTCCAGAGACGGTTAGAGAGGAGCAAATATCTGAATTGTGAATGAAACGAGATGCTTCCGTGAAGCATACACTGGGTTGCCTGTGGTACATGCTACAGAAAATCAGAAGGCACTGAATTGTGTGGTATTGAAATACAGCATTCCAGTCTCTGAAGAATAAAAAATAAAAGAGAAGCGAGAAACATTGGCTTCTGGTCTGACATGTTGATAATTTTCAAGTTCCCTCACAACTTCGTTTCACCACAAGTGTGCCCTCTGAGCATCTGACAGCTTTGTGATACTAAATTTCACTGAAGTCAAGCCCTGTTCCGCGGGGTTAGTGTTAGGATGGGAGACCAAAACAATAAACCCCTCATAAAAAACAGAAGCATGTGACCGAAAATACTATTAACGCTAACAAATGCGAACTCAGCAAGGTACAGATTTTGTTAGCTTGCTTTATGCACAACAAATATTGATGCAAAAGTAAATAAATATTGATACACAGTTTTTAGAAAGAGCAGAAGGAAGTTTCCGGGACGGTCGATCGAGAATAAAATATTTACGACATGAAAACAACATTAATTTTGAACCGTGAATATAGAATAAAAAAAGTTACGATCAGCGACAAACATTTTGGGAGATTTTTGCTACGTTTAAGTAAATTGCAAAATCGAAAGTGACATGGCCGGAATTTAGCGGGCGCCGTGATTAAGTTACCCTGGCATGTTTACTCGCCAAACAATGAAGCATCTGTGTCAAATGATGGCAAGGTACCGGGTTTTTGTAAGTTTCTTTTTCCGTCAAGTGTTATAAAGTTTGAAATGAAATGAGCGAATTGAAGTCAAAACAAAGATCACAATCGCCCAACTCTTGTTTATCACCAGGTGATTCCATCATTTTGGAAATAGCAGCTACTTTATTATTCATCTGCGTCACAAGTTTTCACTGATTTTGGGGCTCATTTTGTTGAAACTCGAGCACGCCTCCAACAGGCCTGTGAACCCTTCCTGCTGACTTTCCATTATTGAGCTCCATAAGGGTATATTTTGTTTAAGGATCCACTAAAACGCCATTCGCGTTACATGACTTTCGACGCCATTGCAGGCTAAGTTAATGATTCTAAAAATATTGAAGGGCCGCAGCCAGGATGGAACATAGTTAAAATTTAAAAATCGATCTCTGGCTAAAGTGATTAAAAAACTACGAGCTTTCGACTGCCCGAACTGCAGTCTTCGACGGGTAAAATGAATGATAAGAAATCGATGAGAAAATTGTTCGTGGTGTTATATTGGGGAAACCGGCAGAGCTTTCAATACGCGAAAAAAAGAACATTTAAGGAACACCAAAACTGCGGCCAAAGGCTCTAGAATTGCTAACCACGCTTGGTCCAACAACCAAGCCATTGATTTCGAGAATGCGTCAGTTATTGACAAAGGCACTTTTAGAACGAGAAAAACATTAGAAGCGTGGCATACCACAGTGACACCCAACGCAGATAACAATTCGTGCCCTTTACCTGGACAATACAACATTCTTTTTAACAAATATTCATAAATTTTCTACATTCTCATCATTTTGCAATGTACGTTTTTATTTAAATTTTCTCATCGATTTCTTATCATTCATTTTACCCGTCGAAGACTGCAGTTCGGGCAGTCGAAAGCTCGTAGTTTTTTAATCACTTTAGCCAGAGATCGTTTTTTAAATTTTAACCAATTAATGATTCTACCGTGTCCACCAGAGAAATCTACGCAGTTCCACTACCCTCTCAATCCTAAGAAAATACGCGCAGAAGGCTCTATGCAGAAAGACACCACTTACCAGGGGAGTGACAGGCAAGACTTTTACCGACACGGAAAAAAAAAACTAAAAAAAAGAAAAAAAAAGAAAAAAAAGAAAACAAACAAACTGAACGCAGACCTCGACTGGGTTTGCCATAAGGCAACCCAGTAAAAATCGGCTTCTGGATCAATCGACAGCTGTCAAACAAATAGTTCAAAGATGTAGCGCAACAAACCTATTCGTCACATGTCGCGCCACACCCGATCTGTTGTTGCGCCTAGCAAGCTTGTCTGTTGACATATTTCCCAGGAAATACTGCGAAACTTGACCGCACTCGCTGAAAAAACACACTTTTCCTTTTCCTCGATAAAAGCTATGCTATCAAGCAATGGTTTGAGAGAACCCCTGCCAGCAAGGGATTGCCAGCACATAAATTTTCTAGCTAGAAAAGAGATGCCTTGGGAGCGGATATTCTGCATATTGGCTCTATTGAGCCCTCCTGAACAGGCACACTGTCCAATTTAGAAAATATAGAACAGTTTGTCTAAGTCAATCAAATCCCAGAAAATACAATAGGTAATAGAAATTAGCCAATCTGCACAAAGCATAGCGTCAGTTCTGTCGTCTCCGTTTGTAGTAGTTGACAAAGGCGTAGTTTAGCCACAGAGATTTGCTTTTTTTTCCCCATTTCTCAGGACTTTTTCAGCGATATCACCGCAAATGAGAGATTTCCTACATTGCCAGAAGAAGAGCTTGCCAACCTGAGAGGCAACACGAAAACTTGGCTGAATGTTTTCAGAATGGAAGGTGCAGAGTTAGGAAGCGAGAAAGCGTCTCTGCTTCTTCGCACCCAAGTGAAGATGGTAGCTGTCGATGTCGTGATCCAAGCCGGTACGAAGCCTAGTACGCCAGGCAGACCTATCCTTTGCAATAGACTCAAATGTTGAAAAGTTGATGTCGAAGTCCCTAAGGTCACGCTTGATTACATCCTTCCATCTCAGGTCTGGGCGTTCGATATTTCTGGGTGCATTAACTAGCTCCCCATACAGAATGACTTTCGGGAGGCGAACAGTGGCATTCTGCACACATGTCCAAGCCATCTCAAGCGCCGATGCTTTGGAGTAGACGTTAGTGGCAATGAGCCAGAGCGAGATAGTACCTCAGTGTTCGTGATCTTGTCACGCCTGCTTATGTTCAAGATCTGTCTCAAACAGCGGAGGTGGAAGCTGTTTAACTTCTGTTCTTGTTTCCTGTACGTAACTCAGGACTCAGACCCATAAAGTAGGATACCGAGGATAAATGCTTCGTAAACTTTAATCTTGGTCTTGATGACGGTGAGTCGTTTGTTGTTGAAAACATGTTTGGTAAGACAACCAAAGGCAGAGCCAGCCTTACCCAAACGACAGTTGATCTCATCGTCCAGAGAATTGACACTGGATGCACTAGAGCCAAGATAGGTGAAGTCATCAACGTTCTTCAGGAGAGCATCATGAACTGTGAAATTTGCTTTAGCAGAAAAGCAACTCAGGATTTCAGTTTTCTTTATGCTGATTGTCAGGCCAAAGTCAGTGCAGGCCTGAGAAAAGCTGTTCATAATCAGTTGAAGGTCTTCAGGACTATGAGCACAAAATACTGCATCATCAGCATAGAGCGTATCACAGATGTAATGAGTGGAGACCTTTGTTCTTGCTTTTAAACGAGAGGGCTTAAAGAGATTTGCGTCAAAGCGTGTGTTGACAGCAAGTGATGGTGCATTAGCAGTTGTCTTTCGGACCAGGATAGAAAAGAAGATCCCAAAAAAGTTTGGGGCCAAGAAGCTGCCCTGTTTGACACCACTAACAACATCAAAAGGTTGGGATATAGAGCCATCAAACTGTACAGTGCTTCTCATGTTCTCGTGGAAGGCAATGATCATCTTGAGCAGGATAGGAGGGCATCCGACTTTCTGGAGAATCAGGAAAAGAGCCTTGCGGTTGACAAGGTCGAATGCTTTTGTTAGGTCGACAAACGCAATGTGGAGGGGTTTCTGCTGCTCCCGACATTTGTCTTGCATTTGTCTCAGTGAAAAGATCATATCCACTGTTCCACGGCCAGTACAAAAGCCACATTGAAACTCGGAGTAAACACTTTCAGCGATTATTTGCAGACGGGATAATAACACTCGGGTGAAGACCTTCCAATGCCGCTGAGTAGAGATATGCCTCTGTAACTATTGCAGTTACCACGGTCGCCTTTATTTTTATACAGTGTTACGATATTTGATTACATATACAAACTGTGGAATTCCGTGGCTTGAAGGATCAAAGCACTCCAGAATGTAACAAGTTTTAACGCTGCTTTTAAGAAATGATTGGTGGAATCTCAAAATGTGTCCTAGAATTCTTTAACTTAGCCTGTTGCGCTTGTTAGTAAAATATCCTCACTGCACACCTATTACCCCGTCACGGAGAACTAAGTTATGGAAAGATACCGCTCCTGTCTCCCAACCTATC
>NC_090893.1:27098672-27123672 GCF_036669925.1 Montipora capricornis
CCAGTTAATGTAACATGGTCGACAAGAGCCGACGTATCATGACCATTAATTAGTGCTTTAAATTTTTCTGTTTTCTCTGATGCAATCGTCTCTTAGTTTTTCCGATATAAAACTCATTGCAGTCCCAACAGGCAACTCTATATACAATCTTAGACATTTGGCCACGACTAAGTCTACCTTTGTAAGGAAAGAAAGATTTAATGCGACGAGTGCTTTAAAAAATCACTCTAAGGAGAACTCTCCCATATAATTTATTTCATCCTAAAATAATTTGTTTACTAACGATCTTGCTTTTTAGCCCTAAATAAGGTAAAACTAAGAAAATTTTCCTTGGTCATGGTTAGGATCCATGGTTTGTTTTGTTACTTTTGTAAGACATTATTTATGTTATAATTGACAACACCTCCGGGATAACCATTTTGTGATAGCAACTTTTTGAGTTCACCCAAGGACGATTGTAACAACCGAGGCGACGAGCAAATGCAGAAACAACGGAAAGTGAGAGTACCGATCAGATTTATTTTGTATTTTCGAGGTGTGAACGCGTCCCATTTTGACTAGTGAAAGTTTTCTTTCGATAAATTGATGTTGAAAAAGTATCATTATGACGTTTGATAAGTACATCAAGAAACGGGATCACATTATTTTCTTCAAACTTTACAGTAAATTTGATGATTACATGGCAGCTATTGAGACACTGTAGAAATTGAAGAACATTGTTTTTACTGTCGAACAGATTAATAGTATCATCAACGTGTCAGAACCAAATAGAAGGACGACCGATGTAATTCAAGACCCACTTCTCTTCGAAATGGCACATAAAGATATTGGCAAACACAGGATTGGTCGTAAAGGTGAGAACATTTAGCCTTTGCCAAATGTCTAAGGTTGTAAAGGGATATGAAACGTCAAGTAAAAGATAATTTCAAGTGATACGTTTGTATCTGACATTTGTCACCGCTGTTTGTGTGTCATTTTTGATAATTTGTTTTAGTTTCCACCCGAGAAACAATATTTTTTCGAAAACGTTTTGTTTCCTCTGCAATTGTTTCCGCTTTTCTCCGCTCAGTGCAGAAAATGTTTCGAGTCTCAGTCTCTGTTCCCTTCGTTTGCTGAGGCCTTTGAAAGCTTATCGCGCAACATCTGAGTAAACGCCGCTAAAAAACCGGCATATACATGAAAACAGAAATTGAAGTTTTAATTTTTCTAATCACTTAGCTCAACATTTTACCAAACATTATTTGCCCTAACAGGAATTCTTCCGCACCTTACATTCACATTTACTCTGAACTGTTAAGCCTTGTTTGGCGGTAGTAAAACACTTCGAAGAAATCTGGCCCGTGTATTACTCCTCTCGAGCTTTTTTGTCCTTCTCAGGACTACACTCAGCCGGACGAGGGTGTTTCATTTAGTTTCGAATCATCTCTCAGTTTACACGAAGCGTATGCCCGGCATTGCCAATAAAACGTTTAAAAACCAGACTCTCTTTGCTCTAAAACAAAACAATTGTATTAATAAGTTAGGGTAGTCATTTAAGATAGAGAATACAGACCAGACATATATTTCTTGATATTTCTCAATGTTTTCTTGTTGTTGTTTTTTTTTTTTTCGATTTCAGTATAACGAAATCCTTTTTTTTTTTATCTGTTAACGTTAGTCATAAAAGCCATATAGACATATGATAATTACAATACCTTCGCAAGCGAATGAGACTAAGGGTTCAGCCAATCAATTCAGGTTGATTATAATCTTAGTATCCACCTGTTTAAAAAAAAGCAATCACTTTACTTTAGTGCATTGAAACGTTTACAATTGTGGATTGCAGCAGTCAACATTGAATTGAAGTATCAAATTTAAGCTTAGCTTTAAGCAATCAGTAACAATAAACACCTTACCACTGTCGGTCCAAATGGATACAAATTGAACAGGGAAGAACAGGCTCATTGAAATGGAAAGTTAGAATGGATGAGAACTTAACTCGATCAAACGAGCTGTCGTGTATTCGGTGATTCGTGACTAAACGACCGAGAGATTCTTTGTGCATCGATGTCATGTAGTAGGCAATGAGGAGCACGGGAACAAATATTGTTGACTAAACGGCTGGCCTTCCTCTAATTTATATACTAGTTTACCTAACTGGTAGAGATGTAGCCGAGGGGAATGCAGATGTTCGATTATGCTTGCGGTAATTTAACGATGGTTCGTGCGTAGAAACGAAGGGGGATTTCAATAGGTCTTGAGCAGGGACGGTACAAAACGTGGACCCCCACCACAGGGACCCCAAGCTCATTTCGAGGGAAAGCCAACAGTTCATTACTACCCTACGCAAAGCTCGCACAGCGAGGCAATAATTAAAACGAGACTACGACAAATGGAGTGTGGCTGTGCTGGATGCCTGAAGGACAGCTGAAGCCAGTTAATTTATACTAAAAAATACGACGATTCATCAAAGTCTCATTTCATTTAAATATGACAAACAGCGATTTTATACAATATACTAAATGTCATAGGTAAAGACAAAAAATATACTAACACTTATACCAGAAAATAATCGTCAATGAGTAATACAATCATCGCAAAAATGAAAAGAAAGCTCTCTCAAGATTTTAAAGTTAGTAATGGCGGGCCATTAAATATGAAAATTCCAGTTAAGATAAGCAAGTGTGTAAGCAAGTGGACATTTGAGGTAAATGTGACGTGCAGAGCAGACGTGAAGAGCTGTGCTATTGTCGTTTCTTCTAACTTACGCCAAATCAGTTTGAATTTTACATCCATCAGTTTTTTTGTCGTGAATCGTTTGATTAGTTCTGCAAAGGGTAGTGGCGATGAGCCGCAAACAGCACAAAAGCAAAGATAAAAAAATCTGATTTTACACATCTTGGCGACAATTTGTCTGACAAGAAAGATGGCGGCGATGAAATTGGCCAGGAAGGCACTGATGATTTTGTCACCAAAAAGTTGAAGTGTTGAAATGCTGAAGGTTCAAGAATCCCTTTTCAGAAATTTATTTGACCCTATGTTGGCTAATGTGGACAGTAGGATTGATGGTGTGATGAAATATCTAACAGAGCTGAAATCTAGCTTACAGTTTTCGCAGAAAGGCATTAAAGACCTCAAGCTCTTAACCGAGCAAATGACTAAAGATTGAGAAGGAGATAGAAGAAGCATAAGCCCAAGTGGATTACCATTGCGACAAAATGGAGTATCTTGAAAACCAACGCCACAAGAACAATATTCGTATTGATGGAATACCTAAGGAATATGATGAAACATGGGAAGAAACTGAATGTAAAGTTAAGGTGGCACCGGGATATAAACTTAATCTCTCTTTAGAGGTATAAATTGAGCGTGCACATCGTACGGGTAGAGCTAATCGTAGGCCAGGTGATGCCGGCAACTATTCCTCTAAGCCTCCCCGCACCTTTATTTGTCGTTTGGTGAACTGGAAGCAGAAAACTCCTTTATTGAAGGCGGCGAGGACGGTGAAGCCCGACGATGTGTTTGTCAATGAAGACCTTGCTGCTGAAACTCTTCAAAGACGTAAAGAGCTTCTAGCCGAGCTAAAACGAGCGAAGCAAGCTGGGAAGATCGTGTATTTTGTATGGGATAAGGTTACAATCAGAGACAGACGATCGGACTACAATGGAGGACAAAAATCTTTGGTTTATTCAGATAAGTTGATCCCCGTTCTTTACTTGTTTAAATATGCTTGATTTTCCTTTTAATCATCTTGATGATGTCGCTTTCAATCTTGCACTCTATGAACTATCACACTGCCCGGTACACTTCAATTCTGATCGACTACAAAGTTTATTTTTGAATCCTTTAGGTAACGGCAATGTCGTACTGTCAAACGAAATTGATCCGGACAACAATTTCCTAAACTCTGCCTACAATTGTAATTATTATAACGAGAGTGAACTAAATGACCTAATTTCTCAAGATATAGCTTTTCCTTATTGCATCTGAATGCTCGTAGTTTCACTCAACTCCTAGACGCTACGCAACAAGAATTTTCTACAAAAGGTATTTCGGAAACGTGGCTTAATGATGTTTCTGGCTATCGTGTTATGTCATCTAACAGAGTGGATAAGTGTTGTGGAGGCGCAGGCCTTTATTTGCGTGACACTCTTACTTTTAATATCTTGCCTGATTTGTGTATTTCTAACTCTGCATTATTTGATTCAGTCTTTGTGGAAATCGTAAATCCGCGTGGAAAAAATCTTATTGTCGGTACAATTTATCGTCCTCCAAATCAAAACTTGAATTCATGGAATCTTCCCAGACTTTTAATTAATTGAACGGGTACGAGTTATGCTACATAATGGGTGATTTAATTTGGACCTGTTAAGCTCTGATTTGCATTCAACCACAAATGATTTTGTCAACGTTTTGTTCTTTCAAGCGCTTTTCCCACTCATTTCGAGACCTACTAGAGTCACGTCTCATAGTGCGACCCTGAACGACAACATGTTAAAAATAGAACTGTAACCAGGATAAGACATATTAAAATGTAAAAACGTTCACTGGTTAAAAAACGGTTAAAAAACAATCATGAGCTTTCGGCTATCAGTCTATAGCCTTTAACGAATGAAAAAATTGTTTGCGAGTGGACGGAATATATACGAAAAGGGGTGCGAAAAATTCTATAAAAGTGTAATACAAAAAGAGGTGTGAAGAAGGAGTGAAAAATAATGTGAAAAAGAGACTAATTACAATAAAATGGAGTATTGCCTAGGCAACGGCTTAGAGTTATTATCCGCGTCGAAAGTTTTTGCTGTATGCCATGATTCTAGTGTTTTTCGAACGCGGTAATTGCTTTTGTCAATAACACAAGCGTTTTCGAAGTCAATGGAGTGGTTGTTTTGCCACGCATGGTTAGCAACGTTTGAGCCCTTTGCATAATTCTTCAAATTTCGTTGGTGTTCCTGTAACTGAGCCTCTCACGAGATTACTCCGTAAAAATGAAATCCGTGTTGTCAACAAACCATTCAAAACCCTGGGTTTCAGGGGGAATGGGTATTATGTTTGAAAGAAAACCTTTATCTCGGAATTTCTGCATTAACTTTTGGCATGATTTTTCCCGCCTTTGACTGAGGGGCAGCAAGCCTGAACGGTTAAGGGCTACATCATATGACAGCCCAGGGAAAATAATGTTAAATGCCCTTTTTTGTATCAATTCTAGGGCTTTACTCAGATAAACCGGAAGGTCTGCCCAGACGGGTGCTGCATATTCAATAACTGATCTTACCAGGGTACAGTATACTTGAACCAAATCCTGACAGGCCACGCCACATTTCCTTAACACTCTCAATGCGTATAGACGCTTATTGGCTTTTGCAAGGACGTATTCACAATGCTTATTCCAGGAAAGGTCACTAGAAATAAATACACCTAACAACTTATACAAACTGTCCTAAGAGCCTTACAATTCGTACATTCGATAAAATATAATAAAACATAAATATACATATTAATATACACAGCTATGGCTTAAACAAATGCAAACAATAAAACAAACAAACTAACTAACTAAAGGTTATATGCGTATTTGAACAGGTACGTCTTAAGTTTAGATTTAAAAGAATTAATACTATTAGCTGATCTAATATGAAAAGGCAAAGAGTTCCAGAGGATAGGTGCCTGAACTGAATAAGAGCTATAGCCATAAGTTTTAAGATTGTAGGGAACAGTCACAAGCCTAAGGTTATCTGAGGATAATCTTTGGTTTCTGGAGCTTTGATCTTTCTGACATATCTTTCATCGCGCTGGATGCTGTTCTGAAGTATGGTTGGCTATCATTTTTTCTGTTTCCATGGGGCGCAAGTTTTAGCTCCTTTTCTTCGCCGTTTTCGAAGAAGTACTGCAAAATTGCCACTGGGAACTCAAGGGAATCGTGTTCTAACTGGGTTACTACACGACGAAACCATGCGCCTGAAACAGTTTCTGCTCCCCAGTAGGTGCGTTTCAGGGCGTACGTTGTAATAGCATCAACCTTCTTTTGAAGATTCTTGGTCTTCTAAACAGTGCACTTCATAGTAGCAGTATGTACGTCCACCCCACAGCCACTTCCCATTGCCATCTGCAGATATCAAATCTTTCTCATTTTTTCAAGGATGACGTATTCACCAGAAATGTGTCGTTGTTTCTACATTTAAATGGCACGGAGAAACACATGCAGTTGCTCCTTTGACATCGATGATTGCCTCAGAAGGATCTTCAAGGCCTCCACGTGTGGGTAGGCGCTGATTCTGCCCTCAAATATTGGCCATTTGGTGTCAGCAGGTAGAAAGTTTGGCTCGGGTTCTGCACAGGATAAAAGTTGCAGTAATTGCTGGATTATATTGTCCCCAATTAGCGCTGATATCATGCCAGAAATATTCAATAGGTAGAAAGGGTTCCCGGGACTTCATCCTCCCTTGCAACTCCTTATCCACCATGCTTACTACATATGTGAAATATGCATGGATACCCTAGATGCAGTGCAGCATGACACCTCCCCTACCCCCTTCCCCCCTACTTTGAAAAAAAAAAACACACCACCCGTTGCAATCTGTCCTGGTGAGGAGTTAAAGAAGAAGAAAGAAGGGACGGAATTCAGTCAGTTTCAGCATAGCTTGCAACCACTCTCTTTAGTCGAGTATGGGAGAAAAAAAGAGACGAAAGAAGGGGAAGGAGAGGAGACGCTCCCATCCTCGCCCCATTCCCTATCTGCCACTTCACTTTCACTCAGTTTCTTCCAGCCGCGGTCACAGGCTTGTTTTTAGCATCGCCAAAATAACGCCGTCCTCAGTTACATAAATATATTTTAAACAACAGTCGCATTATATATTTCTTCGACTGTGTAATATGCCGCGGGTTGTCTACTGCGTTACTCCATTCATTATGATCGTTTGAGTTCTTTATTCCTCAGGATCTCATAAACAAAACGCTATCCAAATGCCATTATCTCGTTTGATGCACTGAAAAGTGGAGAAAGGTATCAGCGAAATGGCTCCGAATCCAACGCTCTCTTGTCAAGAAAGTAACACGATAAAACCAGTTGCAGCCTAAATAAACCGGGGATGTTCTCAATTTACTATCACTAATGTCAAAGTTCCAATGATTTAATTTAATTTATCATGAATCTTACATGTTATGCTATGGGAAAACACACGATTCACCCAAAAAGTCAACACCAGAAAAAAAATATATTATTGAACACAAATTTCGAAAGTATTAATTAAAATCTAAAGTTTAGTTTTGAGTGTTCCACCCCTAAAAGCATAATTGAATTGGCTTTACAAAATTCAGCGCCCTATGCTGAACAATCTCGTAGTCAAAGCAAATAATATGCTCACCTGTCGCCGAAAGAGAGTTTCGTGCATTCTTTTACAAACACTCTAAGAGAGAATAAAAGTCTAAATATAAATATATAAATCACTTTCATTAATACATCAAGCTCATGATCATCTCCTCGCACAGAGGCACCCGAACATAAATTTTAGATACTCACATTTTATCATCTTCATCTTCGCTGTCCGATCCGGCAAGACACGTTCTGTAAAACGGAATAAAATCAAAATGTGAGGCAAGTGGTTTGAGATTAAAGAGACAAACGAGCCACTCTGATAAGCGTTACGTTAATTAATTATCCAAATAAGCAACAGGATTTCAGTGCATATATTACCTTTTCTTCTCAGGGCTCAAGCTGTCCTTCGCCGACATATTAGGGACTTTAAGCAAATCGCTACGGCTGGCGCTAATACGGCTGCCGGAAGTAAATTTCCCCCAAAATGAGACACTGCGCATGTACGTCGGTTGCATCCAGCCGTACTGTGAAATCTGACTACGTGAGTCGGGATGTTTTGCCGTAGTGGCTACTACGTCGGGTTTATTTCGCTTCTCTGGCCCTTTTCATCGGACATCTCGGCATTTTAAGAATTCCATTGGATACTATATCCTTTAAAGTCAATTTAAGTCAAGGATTGTGTCAAGGTTGCCTCTCATAAGCTTGTAAATCCGTATCATAAACTTACGATAAGTTTTCGCAAAGGTGTTGGAATGGCGAAGTGAGTCAAGTGAAATATTCGTGTTCAGCACGAGGTTTTTTTCTTCGGTTAAGTTTGCTTTGAAGATTTAGTGAAGATGTTTTATATCTGGATACTATACGATGCTATTTTTTCTTCTTTGCGTATTGATATATTTGTGTTTTTCACTCGATATTCTTTGAGATATTTGTCTCTGAAATTATATATTTCATCCATCAAATTGTTGTTATTGTACAAGGTGTATAGCATTCGCTTTTGCTTAGAAATAATCTGTTCGTCCTAGCAAGGCGAACAACGGCCATCATCCTTTTAGCGAAGTCATTTGGCTGTGAGAAACTAAATAAAAGAGATTTTAAACTCCTTAGCCCATGTTTACTTGTATTTTGCTTTGCTAAACTTAAAATTTAGCGGACCGCCGCGCCGTACTCTCCCCAGACCTTTTCAGTCACGCTAGCCGTAGTAGCACCAGCCGTAGTGAATTGCTTAAACTCCCTTCACAGATAAGCATCTCTGCTTTTTTGGCGGGAAAATCCCATCCCACGTTGCTGCGCGGTTGACCAGGAAGTACTGGGTACCAAATTTTCGTCATTTCGTCACCATCCCCCCCCCCCCCCCTCTACCCTTATTTGCTACTATTTGTTACTATTCGTCACTATTCGTCACTATTCGCCGCTATTCGCACTGTTTGTACTATTCGTACTATATTCGCTATTCGCTATTCGCGACTATTCGCTATTCGCGACTATTCGCTATTCCGGTTTTCCAGACACCCGTCTCCACTGATGAAATCAAATATTGTAAAACTAGAACAGAACTATATACACAAGATGGCAGTGAACACGATCGCTGATATGGCTAGTTGAACAAAGGATATAAGCTAGACCATTACAAGAAACAAACTGTTTAACAATAAAAAACAAAAAAAACGCACTAGACAAAAAAACTTATCTCCGTAGTCAATGGTACACTGAGCGGGAGGCTATTTGTTCGCGATGAAAATGGTACAAGTGTGAGGCCATTTGTTCGCTGTGCCAATGTTTTTACTTAGTCTTCAGAAGATTCCAATATTGCGTCCATTTGTTTGTGGAGTTATTTTCTTTGTCGCTGTCATCTTCAGAGTAGTTTTGAATGAGGTACCTGCTGCTTATTAAAGAATTAGTATTTTTACTTGTATCACTTTCAGTAGTTGCGTCCATTTCAGTTACATTCGAGTATATTCTTGTTTCCTTCAGTTCGCGGAAGGACCCGTTCCATCACAGTGTTCTTCATGACCTTGGATTACGTGGTTTGCTTTAAATAACTAATGTAAACAGCGCCACGTGGCTTCTATTGAGCATTACCCAATCAAAACACCGCCACTTGCTTTTTATTGTGCATTGCCCAATCAAACACCGCCACGTGTTCCTATTGTGCATTTTGCTGCACAGGAAAAAAAAATGAAATCTACCGTGTTTTATAACTCGTGCCCCTACGGGCCCGAGTAATAAAAAAAATACAACTACTGCTGGGTATTTTGAAACTCTGATACAAATCTGCAAACTATGTATTATATCAACTGTCACGTTGGCACTTAGCGATAGCCATTACTAGTATATTTATTCAAGAGGAAACTGAAAGGGGGAATCCCCCATACATGCCCTTTTCCATAGGTAATATGTCTCAACGTATTTTTAGATGGACTCCCAAGCTGTACAGATCCCAGGGAGATTAGGCAACAGTCAATCATATGGCGGGAATGTGTTCTCTGAGCTTGGACTATCCACGTGGGACACATTCCAGCCATAAAATTGGCTATTGCCTGATCTCCTTGGGATCTGTATAGCGTGAGAGTCGATCTAGACATAGCTTTTGACAATTACCTATAGAAAGGAGCATGTACTGGGGATGGCCTCTCTTCCCCCTTTATTTTCTCTTGATATATTCTCTATTTGCACAAATTCCATTTTGCATAATCGTTGTTTGCAATTTCTCCTGGGACATGCAGATGTCCCAAGAGGTGCGTTATGGGATTTGTGCAAGTAGAAAATTGTACAATTTCTTATAGTAAGTGAAACGAGGAACTATCCTTAGCGTAGGAAAGGCATCTGTCACATGTGGTCCAAGAGCCAACATTTCTCCCCCTTAGTGCCGGTCGAGGGAAGAGGGATACCTGAAGCCTAGTTAAGAACCTCAGGACTGGTATAAGTGAGCCAGGGACCGAAAACGCGGGGTACATCGTCATAGTTCAACGCCCTTTAGACAACGCCCGGGCCTTGAAGGGAGGGGAGTACTTCCAGAAAACATTACGTAGGGTGTACGTGCGGCCAGAATCCTGAGACCCTTACCCTATTTCAGACCAAAGTCTGCGATGTTTTCCACCCCACTTCAGGCCTGACCAAAAATTTGATATCCTATAGCTATCTCAAACCTATTTTCAGGCCTATTTCAGCTGTTATACGGTTGGCGCAATAATATGAGAACGATGGAATATAAGTTGCTTGGCAACGCAGAGGTTTCAATAGAAGGAGGCTTCCGGCGATAGACCGCAGGGTAGGTAATTTGGTGCATCCCGCCGCCTACCTCGCAGGACCATTTGAACGTTTTCCTGTGTTGGTGTTTTTCCATTGTTCTCTATCACGAAAATACTCGCTTCACTAAACTCCGAATTATGGAGTTTGCTTCTCAAGAAAAATTGTCTACGTATTCAAACAAAGGTAACAAACATCGTAACAAACGTAACGAAAATAACGTAAATCGCGTATTTAGGGGTTTGCGCTCAATTTACATGACATTCTGCCTGTAATGCATTTAAATACTAATTAACCAGCATTTCTTTCAAAAATTACGATAATTGTAGTGTTTTATTCCCTAAATTCCATTGCATTTTAGAGGGAAACACCTTTTAGTAAACACTGTAAATGGCATTTCCAATCTTGCAGGTTTCAAAAGTTTTTGGGGGAGCATGCTCCCAGATCCCACTAGCGGGCTAACGCCTCCGGCGCTCGGGATTCCACAGCCGTCTACTTTACTTTTTGAAAGCACTGAAACCGGCGAAAGGACACCGGTGGGATGCTCTTGATCTACCTACTCGACTTACTGTAGCTCTCTATTGAGTTTTAGTGGCTCAATGGGTAGAGCACCTGGCCGGTGTTACGGAATCCTGCCTAGGACGCTTCTCACGGGCGTATTCCCCCTATCCATCGTATATCATGTATTTAATTTGAGAAGGGTTTTAGTTGATGGTCTTATCGCCTAATAATGAAGAAGTAGCTTCTGAGTTCTAAAACCATACCCAACTCAAGACTAGAGTATACAACACATAACCTTTTTCAGACCAAAACGGTTAAAAAAAATCTATACCCTTTGGGACAGCACGCACCTACAAAGCCCATACAAGGGAGTACCCCTACCTCCCTCCCCTTGGAAGCAAAGCGACTAGTTTCATTTTTTTTAACGCGACACTTATAGCATTTGTTCAACGCATGCTCAAATTTCGAAGAGATGCAATATTTACCATACGCGAGATACATTTTAAAAGGAAAATTAACGATAAAAATGTTACATTACATGATGTATAGATGTCCTCATGACTTGCCCAATGAAAAGAATGTGTATGTGGAAATGAGATGGTCGGAACGTCATGAAACGTTGTTATCGTTAACTTTCCTTTTAAAATGTTTCTCAAAATCGATCTTTATCATATGTGATAAAATGACTGCTAACATATCGATCCCTTCATGTTTGTGAAGTACATTGCGCGATGAAAGTTTTAGTAGAATGAAACGCGTAGAAATCAGTTCCGAAAATTCCCAGTTCTAAAATGGCGAATACCAACCAACATTTAACAGTTGACCGCTCAGGGTCAGTCAGATTTCCATTCATATAAATAATAAATAAACAAAAAACTGGACCAAGGTAAAAGTGGACCAATAGAAGGCAATTTCTAGTTTCTGATCTTCGGAAGGAAAGGTCAATCTAACGAGGTGTATAAAACTTTATTCCTGCATTTTTCTGGTCCATTCCATTGCTATCGCTTTCTTTTACTCGAACGAAAAGCGCCCATGGTTCATTTCCTAAAAGAATCTTCCTCTCCTTTCAAAATGGCCGATCTTTTATAATCTCTTCCGATTTGGCCCCCTTTGTCTCTCTCCTTTTGGGATATAAACAGAACTGTAAAAAAAAACAACAACAACAACAAAAACAAACATGACAAGACAAAAAAATCGTAACTTACAGCACTAACCGAGAAAAAAAGGCTAGCAAGATATTCGTTACCAATCTCCGCATCCTTATAGCAAGCAACAAAAACCATTTAGTGACTTATATACTAAAGAATACGGTTAGTATAAATTTGCGGGTCATCATGGATAAGGAGCAAACTCTGTTATTTTTGTGCCAGTCACTTTCTTCAAGAGATCTGAATAATTTGAGCAAAAACTAATTTCAACTCTTCTGGCTTTGTTTATATAGCGGCTAATGTTACTTTATCGGCCGAGAGTTTGTATATATGCACAAGTTTAATACCTCGGTAGTGTTCTATTGGGATCAACTGTTTCAACCGCAACCGATTTCGGTTGAGGCGGTTGACGTTTCCCAAAAGAACACTTTTCCAACCGTTTTCGGTTGAAACGTGGTAACTCTTGGGAATAGTTATTACCAGAATTCTCAGCGTTGACAAGTTGAGGCCCGAACCAACACGGCAGGAGCCCGCGGCCGACTTTAAATGGCCCGGTAAACGTCAGCGGTTGCTGCCAATGCTTTTTAACCGTTTCAACCAAGTTTGATGCCGGTTGAGAAAGTTGATCAACCAAACTAACCGAAAATGGTTTTTTCCCTGTAGAACACAAAAAAACCCAACCAACCCAACCAACTAAAAACGGTTGACCCCAATAGAACACAACCTTAGAAATGAGGTAACATTTTTTGTTGTCACCATGGCAACAGGAAAGCCTTGCAAAAACATTAATTTAAGGTTGCTCGAAATCAGGTTAAAATCCGCCAGTTTGGAAACGAGGAAACTTGCGCGCAGAATTATTAGAATTTGAGTTGGGATTCCAAAGACTGACTCAATGAGTGAAGTGTATAGGAGGGAGCGTATTAAAGAAACGATAACGTCGATCAGAAGGAAAACTCCAAAACGACACGTTAATAATAATGATAATAATAATACTAATAATAATAATAATAATAATTTATTTCTTAAAGAACGCATAATTACTAGGTCTCAATGCTTTTTACAAGTTATACAAAAAATATATATAATATAACTGTCAATTAAAGAATAATTTAAATAAGTTAGAAGTGTCAAAAATACTCTTAGCTTAAATGTTTCCTGAATAGGAATGTTTTCAGGTTTTTTTTAAAACTATCTAAGGAATCAATGTTTTTTATAGTATCTGGGAGATTGTTCCACAATTTTGGCGCAGCAACTGAGAATGATCTTTCACCTTATGCTTTGGTTTTAGCAATAGGCGTCTGTAAAAGGTTTTCTGCCGACGATCTCAACATTCTTTCAGGCGCGTAGGATGACAGTAGCGATCTTAAATAATGTGGAGCGAGTCCCTTCAGTGACTTATAAGTCAGAAGTATAATCTTATATTAAATCCTGGCTTTGATCGGCAGCCAGTGCAGCTCCCGCAGGATAGGAGTAACTAATCTCGCAGCACAGTTCTGAACACGCTAAATGAGTAAATAAAAGTAAGTGAAATAAAAATAAACAATTGTTTCGTATGCCCCGCATGTGCGTTTTATATTTTGGTACATGTCTTCGCCATTAGTGTTTTTCTTCTTCTTTGGGAACCAACACACTGCAGACGATCAAGAGGACGCCTAGCAACAACATTCATTGACCAACTAGGGATTGACACCGTCCTTTCGAGAAAGGATCTTAAATCCCTCTTGGCCAACACACGGGAATGGGATAAACTCGTGAAATCAGTGCGGGTGCACACGAAATAGATGGAGAGATAGCTCTCCAGTTGTGCAGACTAAAGCGTGATTGTCACTAGCAAAGCAAGCACAAGCGCAAGCGTAAGAGTGCTTATTAAACCTTGAAAACGGGGTTGACGCAAGTATAAGCACAAGAACAACGATCAAAAATTTTCCTTTACCATGTGCTGGAGCTTTTGCTTGGGTTCGCTTGCACTGTGTGAAAAGGAGCATAAGCACAAAGAAATTTGCTACGTGGTTGGTCGACGTTCAGTTTCACAAGCATAAGCTACTAATGCTTGTGCTTGCGTTGCGAGTGAAAAGCAGGCTTAAATTTGAGGTTATGTAGAGGAAAACATGATTATAACTTTTAGTATATTTCAAATGCACGGACTGCACGTGCCACAACTAATCGTCTTGTTACCTACAAACAAAATGTACCGTCGCCGTTGTCGGGACCCTTGATTGCGAGGTCTAACCAGAAAAAAGGTTTTGAAAAGGCTATTTAATGATTTTTTTTGTGAAATAAAATAGGCCATTCTACAGTTGATTGCCCAGTGACCTAGCCTATGAATGGCTGCGAGGCTGACGGTGGCCTTGTATAAAGTGTTTTTACGTGAGTTGCGGCAGCCATGTTGATGTATCTAAACAACTGAACGGCTGTCATTGTTGGTGTACCCAACTAATCCTCTGGGAATTGAGCTCTGTTTCCATGCAAAAGTTTTTCTTTGTTTCGATGGAATAACATAGCTACTGATCACGTGTATGAAAACACTCTATTGATACAGACCTTATTGCGGTTATCATGTAAATTGTGTTGTTGTAATTCTAATTAGTCAACATTAACATTAAAAAAAACACAAAGGTTTGTATCAAAGCAAGGTCACCGGCAGCCTCGCTTCCATTCTTAGGCCAGGTAACTTAGCTACCACTGTAAAAATTAATGGTCTATTGTCCAAAAATCTCCCGGAAATGCAGATGACCCTATCGACGCAACGAATCATGCTCGTGTATGAACTGCCGAAACGCACGATTTTCACTCTCTTGCACCTCTCTTTCACTTGTGCGAGCTGGCAAGTCAAAATGGCCGATATTTTATAAGCTCTTCCGATTTGGCTGTTGTAAATGGCCCTCTTTGTCTCCTCCAGTTAGATTTTCCACAACGGGATATAAACCGAAAATACAAGAGGTCATAAACTACAGCACTAGTAGAGAAAAAAGGATTAGCAAGATGTTTGTTACATCTCCACATCTTTGAAGCATGGAACAAAAACAAACTGGTACACCAAAGAATATGGTTCGCTGAATCATTCAATCGAAGTGCGCGCGCATCATCTGAGAAATAACTTGATAACACTTTGAAGTGAACGCACGGCTTGGATTTTGCGAAACCGACTCACGCAGAAAATGTTTTTGTTGTTGCCGATAAGGGGACATTAATTAAGCAGTCATCGAGAATTCCAGTTGCATCTTCGTTAGAACAGTAATAAACAAGATCGCACATTCGAGATGACGAAACGCACTTTATCTCTGTTAAACTGCGGTTTTAAGAAGAGATCAACGGCAAGGCTTGGACCATCTCCTGCATCATAACGAAAATCGTTGGCTATCAGGGCTAGTTTTATCAACTACTTACTCAATAGGCCTTTTGCAACAATTGGTGACATGACTCATAATCGGTGAACTGGAAGCGAAATGGAAAGACCGTGTTTGGCTTGACCAGAATTCAAATTTTCCGAAAACTCGCACTCAAGGTAGACATTTTATGATAATTTACACACTCGAGAATTCCATACTTTTGCTTACGAACGAAAAGCTCTTGCCCTCCAGTGGAATTTTCCATAATTAAGCGCCAAAAAGAGAGCTAAGATTCCTATTCTTACGATGGGTCAAATAAGCGATCGCGAGAGTAAATTTGCAAGGGTGGAAAGTTTCAGACGACAAAAAATTAAAAGAGATTTGAAAACTTAGGAAAATACAAGGATTTGTATGAAAATCATTGAAGCCTGACTAGATGGCAAATCGTCAATCCTTTTCCCATACAAATCCTTACAATTTCTTTCAACTGTAAAAACACCAAATTAAACGATATACTTACGAAAATCGACATGGTAGCATATCTTAAGCTGCTCTTGTATTTCTGGAAAACTTAGTAATTCATGTACTCAGCAGAGTCCACGTGTTTGTGAAAAGAAGTCACGTGACTAATTGTTGCAAAAGGCCTATTTTCCACTTTCAGCAGATTAGAGCCGAAGCTACTTTTTTAACTGACAAGAACACGTGTTCAAAGACAACTCTAACAACTCCACGAAGAAAGAGATTCAGAAGTCCCTCTTGATCTGGACATAACCTCGTTTCGACCAATAAAGTTGTCAAAAACACAATTGTCACAGAATCCAAATCGGCACAATAGCGAGACCACATGTATTCGTTTATTGGCTAATTCATTCATACAAGATAGCAAAGGCCCGGGCAAACGACTTTAACATTTGCTTCAACATCCCTTCGATTTTGTAGAACAGCGATCTTAAAATCGTTTGTTCCCCCCTTTCAATTGTGTTGAAGCGTGTTGAATCGAAGTTGAATCGATGTTGAATGAGTTTAAAAGCATTTAAACTTCGCTTTAACAACCATTCTACATTTCTTTTGTTTTCGCAAATGTTGATCGAAGTTGAGGCCGTCTGTCCCCATCTTTCAACATTGCTGGGTATGAGCGTGCGCACTAATCGGTCTCGCAGTGACGTAGCCATATCCGTATCCATAGTAATAACCACGGCGGCAGCCTTAGACTGATGTTGAACCTTTTGTTGAATGATATGTTGAAACCGTTTGGCCACCCCATCAGTCAACATTGTTCAACATCATCCAACAACATCGAACAGATGTTGAAGCCGTTTGCCAAAGCCGTAAGCAAGATTCAATCGTTTGCGGGAAAAAAAGAAATAAAAAATGGTAGAAAAGGTGTTTACCGCTTGTTTGAAAAGTCAGTGAAATATTTCAGTCAGTGGCCAAAGTGTTAAGAGACGACTTTGTGGCAAGGCCGGGGATTAGCTCTGTCGTTCCTCACCTTTCTGCTCTGCGAGCAGGTAACAAAAGGATAATGACCACCAAGAGTACGGTTCAACCGTGGATATTTGCTCTTTAATTCTTAACTATATGGTCGTACAGCATTCACTTGTCTAATGTTCTGAGGTTCTGGTACAACTGGGTCAGCTTTTCGTTCTCAAGGACTTCGCTTCACGCTGTACTGCTCTCAACTAACTTTTGCTCACAAAGATCGCGAATAAATACCCACCGCAAGACGGCGGGTGCGAACTGGTCAATCAACACCCATTATGGAGTCAATTGTTGAACAACCACAGCTGTGTGGGAACACAAAAGACCGAAACCTTTGTGAAAAGACCGAACCAAAGTTGACCCAGACGCCGCAGTATTAAACCAAAGTTATTCTCACAGTACAACAATTACAAGGAGTGAGTATACTGACAAAACCACACTAAAATACCCTTGACTTGCAAGAAACTATAACAGTACTTTTTAATGCAGTGCCTAATATAACCCTATTAAGAAAGACGTTTTTAATTATCCCGACACCTAAACTTGCACTTGTATTTCTAACGATCCGACAAGACAAAACGACTTTCTCATTGCAGTTTTACATGCTGATCAGTACAACCGCGTTGCCATGAAAGGGAATACGTTGGCCGTAGTGAGTACAAGGCCGAAACGCGAGTCTGGCATGGATATGGAGATCTATCAACAGAAACTGGCAAAACGGTCGTTTGGAATGATCCCTTGCTGTGTCTGTGACTAGTCGCTAAGGTCACTGAGGCCATACAGCTGACCTTCATTATCGTCTTAAATTCTAATCATATCCTCAATTTCGATGTAAATAAAGGAATTCTTCCGAAACCATGAGACTCCCTTAACGACCTTGCACTTACTAACTCAAAGGTGTGTTCTATTATGAGTATGTACTGAAAAGTCTTTCAATTAAACACGGCAAGAACGAAAAAGCAATAACAACAAAGGATTAATATAACAAAAACGAACAACTGCAATCATTAAGAATAAGTACCGACCACATTATAATAATATCGCTAAAACGAACCATTAAAAGAGTTATGAATATCAACATAGAATCATCAGACAAAGAGTGTATTGGAGCGCTTTCCATGTTAGCATAGCCGAATAATGAAGCATCTTTCGTTTCGTAATTTTTGCCCTTTTTTTCTTCTTTCATATGACAGACATAAGAGGAAAATATAGATCACTCTACACTGTTTTCTCTGTGAGTAAAGCACTAATTATTCAGAGCTTTCTCTTCTAAACAACATTAGAGGTTTCACATGTTTATTTAGAAGATAAGCTAGGATAACTAGACAATAATTATATGAGTATATCGTGTTGTATGTACTTATCCAAGAGTCCATCACCCAATAGTAAGATTTACCCAAATTGACCTGTATTCCCCAACAGCGTCAGAAAAGTGCCTACTTTAAAATCAAGTTTTACGGGAAAATAAACAATAGACCAATTCGGCCGACCCAATGTTACACCCAATTCAAACCCTTTGGGAATAAAACGTTTTACTCCAGGTATTTCCTTATCATTTAAATGTGAATGCCTCATCATGCAAGTACAACACACCAAGAACCTTAACCCCGGGAGATTTGAATAAGTGGTTTGTAACCTATCTCTAGAGACACAGATAACAATGATGTAAAGTTAAATTGCTGGTGGACGAACAAAAGGAGCTCATGAGAGCTCTTTTGCTTTTGTCCACAAACATGGCGACGATAACGTAACGTGAAAAGCACCCATTGGGTATTACATTTGGTCTATTGTTCATTTTCTTCCAAAACTTAGTTCAAAGGGAACCTTCGCTTAACTCCCACTAATGAATAATTTTCAACCCAACAAAATAATGTTTGCAATCAAGTCAGCTCGACAATTTTCTCCAAAAACGTGTTTTGATCGACAAAAATGAACTTTAAAATCACTGTTTTCATTCTCAAATTTCCCGGGCATGGCCATCTTAAAAAACTGTGACGTGTTACCAGATTCTTACACTTGGATAATGGACTCTTGCTTATTATAGTTCATTACACCACCCATTTGAAGTACGGGTTTCCTACTTAGTGCACATTGTCAAATATGTGCATTGATTGTGATCTTCAGGTTATTTTGCATCGAAAGTTTATAAAAATACAATAGAATGAAATATCTCCACAGGCTTTCCCTGCATACTAATTCAGAGACCAAGTATCACTCCTGTATCAATATCAGTTCTGGAAGTTTCCCTGAGAAATCGCGCCGCGAAGAATCAGCCTACGAAATCCGGAAGTTTGCCTAACAATTTTTTTTGCCCTCTTTAAACTTTAATTGCATACTCATTTAAGCGATCAAGCAACTAACTATTTTGGAATGAAACCACAAAAACTTTATAATAAAAATAACATTTATACAGGCGCGCATCAGGGGAAGCCTCTCTCTCCCATACTTGGCCTGGGAGTCAATCCTTTCCCGAGTAGATTTATTTATAGAACGTCTTCCTTGGGAGATTCAGCACGCCCACTGTTGTAAGAGCCAATCAAAACAGAGCTATCTCATGGTCAAGGAAATATGATACTTTTCCCGGGAAAAACCTGTTCCCAAAATGAAATTTGCTCGGGAAAGGGAGAAAATCGAGCAAAGAAATCACCTCAAGAAATCTGGAAGTTTGCCTAATAAACACTGTTTGCAGACTTTAAACTTTAAATACAGACTCATTAAAAGAGGAGGCACTTTTATTTCCTCGCTAGTTTTTAGGATTGTAGAAGTTCTAACCCCAAAAAGTTGTCTATTTGTGAATTTTTTTTCTCGATCCCTCTCTGGAAAAAGTCTCAGAATATCAACATGCCAAACACATTTAATTGATTCTGGGACCCATTTAGAGGGTTTTTTTTTCACAGACGAATTCTAGCCCCTAAACTTACTATGCATACTAATTACTAGATCAGCTAAAAGGCCACTTTCGATATATAATTCAGCTTACAAGAGAGGACAAAGACAAAGGAAAGTGGATGATATGCTAAAATAATTCACATTAACTGCAACTTTTTTCTATTGTCTTTGTCCTCTCCGCCTCACTATCAAGCTGAATATATATCATATATATATATATATATATATATATATACCGTAGAATGAAGAAATGAAACCCATCCCGTTAATCAACTGATTAATTATAGCGAATGAAAAACATGAAGAATTGCCCTGAGCGGGATTTGAACCCACGTCCCCCTGAATACCGGTAGGGTGTGATGACCACTACACCATCAGGACAACCACGCTGGCAACGCAGCTATCGAGACAGTGAATTGGCCTATCGTGAGTATCCCGGGATTCTTTCACGGGTGGGATGGGAAAGCCTAAACCCCTTCATAGCCTTAAACCTAAGGATCGACTAACGATTCACAGGTAAACACCAACTTAGGCATCAGCTAATCAGAGGGATCAAGTTAATGATGCAGGCTTATTTATGTAGACCGTAGAATGAAGAAATATATATATATATATATATATATATGATCCAGGTGATCAACAAAAGGGATGACTTGGCATTTTATTACTAACTAGTTTCGTACCGCACAACAAGTGCGGCACTCCTCAGACAAAATATAAAACTGGTTAAAAATGAAGCCGAAAATGGACAACTTTTGGTTTAAAAACTATAAAAAAATTAAAATTCTATAAAACGTTTCGGTCTCTCGACCTTCTTCAGTTACAAAAGAATCGGTAGAAAAATCTACAACTTAAATAGGGTTTTACAACAATGAATAAAAACCGGTTACATAAGAAATTCAAAGAAAACAATAGGAATCCCCGAAGGGGGTCCCTGAACACTGAAATAACCACAATTAACACTTATAACTATCTAGAGCATACAAAAGAACTTTTTAAAAAAATTCAGTGTTAAAAAACACCTTAAGAAAGATGCAACAACTTGCCCTAAGTCCGCTAAAGTCAAGTATAGTGGATGCGATTTTTTGAATGGAATTCTTGTCTTTTATTCAACCCAAAAGGTGAAAGGGAAAATAACTGCGCACTCCAGTATGCTTCTTTGGTGATGAGTAAATTTTCAGTGTTCTCGGGCGTACTGTTTTGAATTTGGTCAATACATTGAAATGTAAAGTCCGATAACACATGTGGGGTTCTGTTAAAATGTGAGGCAACTTCGCAAGTTTTTTTGTTTGTTTTCATAGAAGATTTGTGATTCCTAAATCTCACTTTAAATTCGGTCGTGGTAGAACCGACATATTGGAGATTACACTTCTTGCAATGAACCAAATAAATAACATTCGCTGAATTGCACGAGAGTTTCTGCCGAACAAAATATGTTTTACCCGTTTGTGCGCTCGAGAAGGTTTGCGAGTTGACCAAGAAGTTCTTACAAAGATCGCATCTGGTTTTGTTACAAGTGAAACACCCCGCTGATGGCAATGTAATCGACTCTGGTGAGCCCTTTCTACTCTTAGAAGGTGCCAGAATTTCCTTGAGGTTCTTAGACCTGCGGAAGGATGAAATTATGGAATGCGGTGGAAAAAGCTCCTTAAGTTTTGACGATGAGAGCAAAAAGTGAAAATGCTTTTTAACTTGCGAAGTTGCCTCACATTTTAACCGAACCCCACATGTGTTATCGGACTTTACATTTCAATGTATTGACCAAATTCAAAACAGTACGTCCGAGAACACTGAAAATTTACTCATCACCAAAGAAGCATACTGGAGTGCGCAGTTATTTTCCCTTTCACCTTTTGGGTTGAATAAAAGACAAGAATTCCATTCAAAAAATCGCATTTACTATACTTGACTTTAGAGGACTTAGGGCAAGTTGTTGCATTCTTCTTAAGGTGTTTTTTAACACTGAATTTTTTTAAAAAGTTCTTTTGTATGCTCTAGATAGTTATAAGTGTTAATTGTGGTTATTTCAGTGTTCAGGGACCCCCTTCGGGGATTCCTATTGTTTTCTTTGAATTTCTTATGTAACCGGTTTTTATTCATTGTTGTAAAACCCTATTTAAGTTGTAGATTTTTCTACCGATTCTTTTGTAACTGAAGAAGGTCGAGAGACCGAAACGTTTTATAGAATTTTAATTTTTTTTATAGTTTTTAAACCAAAAGTTGTCCATTTTCGGCTTCATTTTTAACCAGTTTTTTATCATCTACCGAATCAGGACTGTGAATCCTTGTGATCCTTTTGGTTGGCATCTTTGTTGGCTCAGGAAGCACTCATAACCGTCTTTCTATATATATATATATATATAATGGGCTCGTATCTATTTCTTCCATCCCATAATGCAATACGTTTTGAGGGGTTCCTCACGTATAAACAATACAAGTTATTTGCTCTTGGGAGTGGATCATGCTTCAGTGAACTTGATATCCACAATTGTTTTACTGCAAATACCCCCCCCCCCCCCCCAAAAAAAGTACTGTATTATGAGAATGGCGAAAATAGTGAATGAGCTATTTTACAATTACGGTAAAGCTACCTGACACCTATGAATTGAAGCAAGGCTGTAGCTGACCTTGTTTCAACATAAACCCCCCTGCTTTTCTTATGTAGATAAGGATTAGTGAGCATCAGAAAAATGTGATTTACATGATCAGAGCAGTGAAGCCTGTATCAACACAAGAACACTGCCAGGTTTCAGTGGCTACTTATTACGAGACTGGGCAACTTTGCCATAAGGTTTTACTATATTGAAAAAAAACAAAAAACAAAAACAAACAAACAAACGAACAAGATCAAGAACAAGAATGATTGTGGCACATAGGTAAGTCGACATTGGCTTATTAGTCCTTTTAGAAAGGGAAAAAAAGACTGTTTCTAGACACAGTCACTTGATCTCAAATGGGAACCTATTATACGGAGTGAAAGAGGTATACTTGTCACAAGTTTAGTGAAAAAACAATACTTGAAAAGCAGACACCAAAGACTTGTGGAGTTATACTTAAGTATTCTGCTTCACTTATGTAAGCAGACCATTTTGTCAAGTCCTCGATTTTCTGTTAGGTGATTAACTAAACCTGCCCAGAAGCTCAAAAGAATCAGTATCTTACTATTACTTGAATTTCTTGGTAAAATAAGTTAATGAACCTACTTTACCAAAATTTACATATCTCTTGTCCACCTTAGCATGATCGCCACTTGGGTACAAATGCTTTCAGAGGTTTTCAACAAGCCATACAATAGAAGTAACGAAAATGACACGTTGACGTATCAGCGGCCAACAAGTAGTTTTCTCACGTTTTAGATGCTGTTTCTGAAAAACAACATATATAAAGAAAAGAGATAGTGGGTTAAAAGGCAAATCGGGATATATTTCTGATTGCTAAATGAATAAAAAAAATTATCGTAATCCACCGTTTGTGCTTAGTTATAATAGCGGCAGGACCAGTTCCTATTCAACTATCACTGCGACATGTAGAATGTAAGCCCTCAATGCCTAACTTAACTTTACATAGGTGACTGAAAATCAGTGATTTCTTGCCAGTCCAATCCCATGAATGCAAACAATATTTATCTCAATGGCCATACAAAACAGTTTGTAAAACAACTACATTAGCGACAGAGTTTGAAATGAGATTACCTGTTCCTGTTCCTCTCGACAATTTGTCGATTGAAATCCTGTACAACGTATTACTTCTCTGTAATTAAAATTATATTTGAAAAGCACTTACCATTCTTGTCCAGTTTGTGTTGCCCAAATTCAAACGTGACATCGTCCCCAATTAGCACAAATGGCGCCCAGTATTTTATTGCGGAGTACTTCTTTGTCTCTCGAAGAGATTTCATGGCATGATGAAGAGATAAACTTGCACTTTTGTTATCAGCCAAGTGTTGGTAGAAACATTTCATAAACAGCAAGGTCGCCTTGTCATCAATCGCCCACAGTGACACCAGAACAGACCGGGCACCAGCACACAGGAAAGCCCTGGCTATTCCCACCACACCCTCACATTTTAGCTCTCCCCGACCACTATGACAGCAACTCAGCACGACCAGTCTTGCCTGAAGTCGAAGTGCATGAACATCACTCATTGTTAACAAGTAATCTTCCTTTTCAGGGACCTGGGATGCGCGTTCTCGATTTGGGGCCAAAGCAATTTCTCCAAATTCGGAATCTCCATGTGCAGCAATGTGGATTAAAGCAACTGACTTCATTCTTTTCAGCACCTCATTTTTTGTTGCATTTCTGCCAGTGAGAGGCCCGGTCTGCAGAAGTTCTGCAATCATCTCAACCTCTTTCTTTGCGCAGGGCAACTGTTCAATTGGTTCACCATTGTTGTAAGTAATTTCTTTTAAACAGGGATCTCCCACTAGCAGTGCCTCACTCTTACAGGAGAAGTCATCAGGTGCACCGGTGATCACTTTTAAAGCGGTTAACGATGGAACAGTACGTATCCTGACAGAGTCACTCAATGCAGAATAAGGCGCCAAACAAAATGGTCCATCAGGAACAAAGACTAGGTCAACACCTTGGAGTAAATCTTCAATTGGACTGACTAAGACATCATACAATGGCTGCAAACAGTTGACGGAGAGCCTCAAGGACGAAGAGGTTTCCTGAACAGCTTCTCTAAGGCAAGGGGATTCGTCGCATTGTCGGTCAAGCGAGCGGTTTTTACATTGAACAACAGTTCCCATGCTAATCTGTTTGAGTGTAGTTCTCATCAGTGATTCAGCACTTTCATTTTCGATTTCTTTTTGCCTGAAGTGCATCATGCTATGTTTTCTCACCAGCCAGAAACTGATTGTGTTTCCTTCAAGTGCTGTGAAAACTGTTTGTGAAGGTAGACATTCTAATAAAGCAGAGACAGTTACCTTCGTCGTAACTTCTGAGGAAAGTTCTTCATCAACGCCATATTGCACCTTCAAAATGTCTGTCAAAGCTTGTGCTCGTCCTTGCTCAGCGGCATGTAAAGCCTCATCAACCTCTCCATTCTTCAAAAGTGCTCTCCACAGAGCTGTGTACGCTTTTTGTTTTGTGTCACGAAAACTTATTTTCCATGAA
>NC_090893.1:27133672-27136172 GCF_036669925.1 Montipora capricornis
ATTTTCTTTTCTTCTCGAAATTAAATATCGTCGGCACTGCATCTTTTTTAAGGTTTAGTCGTCGAGGCTTAAATGTAGAACCCAGAGAGGTTCTTATAGCCAGATTTTGCTGGAAGCAGTCGGCGGTGAAGTGATCCGCACAAATGCGTGAGTGCTTCGTAGGCTCGAAAGATTCTCTTTTCATTCTTATGCACTAGTCAGTGGAAAGCCCCGCACCCCCATACCCGGGGAATGCGGGGCATTAGCGGGGTAATTCAGCGGTTTTGGACCGTCACTTTTGCCACGGTACGCGGGGTTTTCGACAGAATTAGGCGCAAGTATCGGGGAGCGGGGAACTTGAGCGGGGCTTAGACGGGGATGCAGAATGTGGTCATTTCACGTTGTTGTTTAGTAAAGAACGGCAATGAAATGAACAGAATTATAACCCTCGCCTACACAGGCATTGTACTCGTTGTCGTTACCGTTGAGGTTTGCTTATTAAATTCCCTAAAACCAAATAAACGGCAAAATAATGAACAGCCAAAAGCACAAAGCAAACGAAGGCCCAGCCGTACAAAAAGACAGCTGAAAGTGCAGAAAACATTTCTGTCAGGTAGTTTTCGAGAAAATTGCTTAGGCAGTCCATGCATCGCGCGAGTAAAATCCTCGGAAGAACTGGGCACCATGTCTAAAAATAACTTTAGAGGGATTACCTTGGGCATAAGGCCTATAGCGCGTTTTCACATGACGTCACGGCGGCCATGTTAGTGTTCCAAAACAAAGGAATGGCGACCATGATGGTGTATCAAGCTAATCCTCTGGGATTTGAACTCTGTTTGTATGCAAATACTGTCTTTACACCTGCCAACTCTCACGCCTGCGGGTTGAAAACTTCGATCTCACGCCAGCTAACGCTTGTGGGCCAATTTCTCACGCCTGATTGGAAAATGTGAGTTGTTGCCATCTTGCTTGACACAATTTCCAAAAATATGTTAACTCAGACCCATGTAAGGAACGAAAACCATGTGTAAAATAAATAAATGACAATACCTTCCTCGCGATCTCTGATTTTTGAAGTGAAAAGCACTGGGAGCGAGCTCGCGTTCATACGCATTTAAACGTCTTCGAAAGACTTCGGACGTCTTCGGAAATCTTCGAAAATGATCGTGTCGTCTTCAAAAATCCCAGCACTCCTAGGATAACTAGACCCTCCGTGAGGGTACACTGGGTTGCCTGTGAACCCTTCCAGCTTACAGAGCAATACTAAAAAACTTCTCCCATATCACATTTCAACCGTCAGCTCGAAAATTCAATACACAACATGATATTATAATCCACAAAGGCAGAAAATACCACAGAATCCTTTTCCAGCGAAAAATTTATTGAAACAAACAAAATATTTGCTCTTAGAGGCGAAAACCTCTTCCTATTTCATTGCGTGCGTGAAGACAAGAAACTCAATCGTGTCAAATTACCATGTACTTCAGGTAAATACAGCTCACTTTGATTTCGTCTCGACGGGCGATAGGTTGTTGTCGAAGTCCAGTACTCGTCGCTTTTGAGATTCCTGCCTAGTTTATCCAACTGACTTTCCATTATTGAGTTCCATAAGGGTATATTTTGTTTAAGGATCCACTAAAACGCCATTCGCGTTACATGACTTTCGACGCCTTTGCAGGCTAAGTTAATTATTCTCCTGTGTCCACCAGAGAAATCTACGCAGTTCCACTACCCTCTCGATCCTAAGAAAATACGCGCAGAAGGCTCTATGCAAAAAGACACCACTTACCAGGGGAGTGACAGGCAAGACTTTTACCGACACGGAAAAAAAAAACTAAAAAAAGAAAAAAAAAAAAAAAAGAAAACAAACAAACAAAATGCAGACCTCGACTGGGTTTGCCATAGGCATTCCAGTAAAAATCTCACGCCTTTCTTTTGTTCAGTAATCCAATATGGCTGCTGGTCACGTGACTGAAAACGCTCCATATAGGGGATTTACTCTCTTACCTTGGTAATCTCTTGGTTATTTGCAAAATGTAGCTGGATTATGAGGCCATAAAATTTTGGTAATAAGCCATTTCGTTAGTGAAATTTGTGTAGCTCTTTGAGAATTGTTGTGATAGTGAACCGTTGTAGTCGGTCGAGTGTACTTGAGAATGGGTATGCTCATGCAAAGAAAGGAAATAACTGGAATATTGTCAGATTAAGTTGCTCGTCAAATGCATGTTTGGACTTACGTTGTTGTTATTTTTAATGGTTTTGGTATTTTTTATTGCCATTTACAGGGCTGTGCTAAACCCAGTGATTAATATTACTGTTTTTGGAGAGATTGTAAAGTTTGGAATGCCAAATCTGTAACTTAAGGTAGATTTATTTGCGCTTTATGAGAAATGGACTGCATTGTTGATTTTCATGTTTGTCAAAGTTGAATTTGAGGTAAAATTCTTGAAGTATATTGATTTTGGTCAACATTGCTTTATAGGTTTGGAAGTACTGTATTGTCCCGGGTGCAGGGGAGAAA
>NC_090893.1:27141172-27143672 GCF_036669925.1 Montipora capricornis
AGTATGGCGTTTGTTCTTGAACCAGCGGGAAAAACCCTTCAACGATCCCCTCGAACATCACTGAAGATCAGCCATCTTGGATTTGAGCCGCTCTGGTCAGCAGTAGGCCAGCACCAAAAATTGCGGGCTCACACCAGCCACAGATCGATGGCGGTTATTTCGATTTTCGGTTTACTGCAAGTCCTTATCATATTTTAGTTCGTTTACAATGTAAAATTCTTGTCCACTGGAAGGAATTGCTGATAATAACTCACCTAAAGAGGTAAGCGTCGGATAAAACAATTTTGATGCTAATTCCATGGGCTTTTGTCCTATAAATCAAAGTGCAAGTAATATTGTATCATAGTTAGTAGCTATGGTTGTATAAGCTTAATACAAAGTGCGGGCGTTGTAACGTTTTGTGCAGTGTCTTTCTGTTTACAAATAACGAAGCTTGTAGTGGAAGGTTTTCATAATCCTTCAGAAAAATAACCGACAAAAAGCGAAGCCAACGAAATGGACATTCACATCGAATTTAATTATCCCGGTTTAAAACGCAAAAGAACGCGTGATTTAGTTACATTGAGTCTGATCTGAGTGTTCCTACATAAACAGCCAAATGTTGACACTTCCATTGGGTGCAGAGATTTCTTCTGGGATATGGTGCATGAAATTTCATGATAAGTGGTCTGTAATTGGTGACCAAAGTCCACGATATTCTGTTATGTAAGCAATGAGAACCCAGATTTAAAAAATATATATATGCTTCTTTTGTTTTAGACTCCACTGCTGTTGTACTCAAGTCACCATTAAACCACTGCAATGAGCACTTTTTATAGCATTGTAGTCAAGTTGTCACTGCCTTGAATTTCTGAAGAGGTTGGAAAAAGACAATATAATACTATGTATCTTTAAATCGCATTGTCCAGAGGAAACCAAGCTTAGGTACAAAGCGAAAAAAATGTTGTAGTTACTCTAATCCTGTAAGCTAAGCTTATGTTAGGTATTATTATGCAACAACTACAGTGATGGCAATGACGGTGTACAGAAATCAAACAGGAACCCACATATGAGAACTTTTACAAGTAAGAACGTTTTTGGCTAAGACAGTCCTATTTTAGCCTACAATTTTGAAATGGATTCTTATTTTGAGAAATTTAGTCAAACACTGAATACACAAATTTAATATAACAAGCTCTACCAGTACCATGTTTTCCCAGCAGCAACATAGTACCATTGTTTTAATGTTGCTTTAGTTTTGTTCTGTTTATCATGCAAACCTTTGTACAAACTTCAGAAATGGCCCAAAATAGGCCATACCCACCAATGACAAAACCTCATTATTTTATTCTAAGAACCTGAGTACAGTCTGTAGCCTAGCCTTAGCCTACAGACTGTAGCTTGGAAAAACTTGGTTCTTACACTGTATAATTTATTCAGGTTTTTACCGTATCTTTATCAAGCAAATATTGTCACTGTAGTATTAAATATATGACTTACATGACTTGTTCACAATGGAGGGAAAAAAATTATGTGGGGTTGCAACTGCTGTAATAGAAGGGCTGGAAGCAAAAACCTAGTAAGTGACAATGTTTGGCCAACTTTTAGTGCTCAAAACTAGCCCAAATTTTGCAGGTTGACTGGAAATGAACTTAACAACATTGCTCTGGTAATTTTTTATGCAATTTGAGCTTTATTTTCAAGAAATAAGCTATGCAAAAATACCATTGGCTTCATGTTTGAAAACAATGGAATCAGGGAAGTGGCACTTACCTTTCATTGTTCCATTAAAATTTAATGGCATTTATAAACTAATATAACTGTGTGTCGATAGCTCAACTGAATGATATGCACAGCAAAGTACACGACAGGTCGGTGGTTTGAGCCACTGATCAGAGTTATTTATTTAATTTTTTGTGCATGTCTCATGTAACTTAAATTTAACAAAGATCGATAAAATCGCAGAGAAAATCAAGAAAAGAAAAACGAGAGAAACATCTCTGTGCAAACAAAAGAAAAATAATAAGTCTGATCGGTGGCTCAAACCACCAAGCTGCTGTGTACTTCGCTGTGCGCATCATTCGGATGAGCTACCAACGCATACAGTTGCATAAAGCTTGTGCTATTAAATTTTAATCAAACAATGAAAGGTAGGTGTTGCTTTGCTGATTCCGTTGCTTTCAAATGCGAAGCCAATAGTATTTTTGCATAGTTTATTTCTCGAAAAAAAGCTCAAATCTGATAAAAACAATACCAGGGCAATGTAAGTTCATTTCCAGTCAACTTGCAAAATAGACCGTTTTTGCTTGTACAATTTGTTTTCCCAATACAGATTATGTCATAATACCCAGGAGGTTAATTGGTGCTTTCTTTTTTCTTTTGTATGTAAATCCAGCCAGCCCCGTTTACGGGGATAAACCCCAATCAAAATTGGATTGATGATGAGGCAGACATATTCATGCTTGCATGCACTCTTTTTAATGAGCAAAACAAGGACTAATCCTCCTGAGTATTATCACAT
>NC_090893.1:27148672-27168672 GCF_036669925.1 Montipora capricornis
AGAGACTTTTTTTAAAGAAAATGTGAGAATTTTTTCCAGACACAGGAAACTGTCGGGCATACTGTATCCAGTGTTGACATAGTTTTGTGAATGAGTTTGTGATTATAATGCAAACATCAACACATTTGTATTCAAATTGAAATACATGTACAGTGTAAAATACCATAACACTTGAACAAAATTAATAGAAAAAAAGGGAGAGAGAAATAAATTGAAAAAAAAAATAAAAAACATTAAAGAACATTTAAAATCATTAAAAAAGAAATAACATACCGGTAGCCGATTCAATAAAAAATAATGTATGTGAAACGTTTTATGATCACTTACAGTAACAATTATTACAAGTTTCCCATGCATTGTCCATACAATACATAACTAGTATTACATGATTGTACAGTACATCAGTCATACATTGTTACTGTTGGCTGCCCTTATAAACTACAGAACGACATTTTTCAGAACTGTACTATTTTTTATTACTGTTTTTAAGTGCAGTATTGCATTGCAGTTCCTTACATTTCAAATCACTGATTCAAATAAAGTATGTACTGCAACTGAGATGTACATTCACTACAATGTGTCTGAATACCATATAATTATTAGTCAGTTTAGAGACACTGGGCCTACATATATTTAGTTACTGAACATGTAAAACTGTCAGTGGAGTCTCAAAAATGATGTCATTGTGGAGACCTCCATTATATGGACACCTCTCTTAGACTCTAATACCTGTAGACGCTTTGGTCTGTCTCTTTGGTGTCCGTATTAGAGAGGTTCGACTGTATACAGTAAGTAACAATGAGTGACTTACCACTATCGGTCAAAACGGACGCTTTTCAAAATCAAGGTTTCTTGTGAGTTCCAGCAATGCCTTTGTGAATCTGGAATTTGAATTTGGCACAGTTATTCTATTATCTAATCTGTCGAGAAAACAGTATCTGGAACGAAGTGCTTTAACTTTCTTAGAACGAATCATTTAATCCCATGCCACGCAAAGAGAGAACAACCGAAGCGGCCAATTGAAAAGTTTTCAAAAGAGGTAACAAATTACAATGTAAAATAATGGAACAAGAAGAACAAGAAATCACTTCATACTCGATCAAACTGTGCAAATTCTGAGGCAGTTCAACATGGATGGAGATCAAATGACTTTTCTATCCAAACAATTAATTGTTTCATTGCCACAAAAAAAACTGCCAGCTTAGTCATACGAGGTTCAGGATTGCTGTGGGAATGGAAATTATATAATGCTCTATTATTATATGGCTCTGTCTCACAAGGACTGGGAACTACCAAATTCACAAATTTGATTGGCTAAAAGTGATATTGACCGAGGTCTAGATTTTCCCATCTAGACCGGCATCTAGACCGGTTGTGTTTTGCAGTGAGAAAGTTGCAAACAAAAAATATTGAGTATTTTCTTCTACCAATAATATTATTTATTTATGAAAGTGCCAAAAAGCATGATGAGAAAAAAAAAAGGAGGAGGGGCAAAGTTTGGGAGAATTACATGTAAGTTCTAATCAGCTAATCGCCACACAAGCAAAATGTCAGTTACATTAAACAAATTAAATTACTCTCATTTGCCATATACATGTAATAAATATGTGTATCTTGTTAACCAAGCTCAGTATGGGAGCACTCACAACCTCAGTCAAGATTCTTCCATACAACTCGGCTTATAATAAGAGCTAAGTATTGGTTAGCTTTAATGAGACTTCAAAAGGAGGAAACAATAATAATGTTATTAATACCAACTTCTTATGGCTGAAGGCTTTAAACTCAATCAAAAACTGTCCCCATTGACCCCTGAGAGTGACACTTAATAATAGATTTTACTCTGTCTAAAGCCACAATTTTATTCGTCAATGGGAGTGGGGCATCCAAAGGCCTTTGAGGTGTGAATGGGTTTATAAAATAATGCATTGACTTCATTCTTGTCTTTTGTTTGGTAACACCCTCCAGTTTAAATCTACTCTATGGCAAGAAAAATCAAGATAATATTACATTTACTTAAGAAAAGAGGGCAGTTCAATCAAACAACAAAATTTAATTGACGGGACCCAGTGAGCTCAAATAACTAAGGTGTGGGATTGCAGACAACTACCTTCCACTCAGCAAAAGAGCATAGTCAATGTACCTCATTTCTTTCAAAAGCTGAATTAATTTCTCTTAATCCCACACCTCACTGACTAGTTTACTTGGAAAGCTACTTGAGCAGGAATAATGAATCCCAATGCCATTGAATTAATGGTTAAGCAATCCTGGTGAATAGTTTGCGTGTGTGTGTCAGTCACAGCTGAATGACCATGATCACTTCAGAAAATAAGCATAAAAGGAATATATACTGACACACTGTAGTTACTACATGTAGCTTTAAACTAAAGTACGCATAAATTACTTGTTTGTGTTATTAATAATGAGTAAGTATGAGCAACTTACCACTGTCACTCCCAACGAATGCTCATTGATGTAAGGTCCAGAAATGCCTTCCTCGATTAAATCAAATGAATCTGCAATTATGATTTGATGTTGTTATTACGAGATCAAGTCCCTCCATGAAATAGTCCTATAAAGTGAAGGTTCAAACTTACTTCCTAACACAAATCATTTAAGCCCACGAACATCAAAAGCTGAACAGAGTAGAACTTATAAACAGCGGCCATGGAAGTGTAAAGTTCTTAAGAGAGGCACAACATTTAAATGACAAATGAAACAGGAACAACATGAAGTCATTTCATACTTGATCCAAATATGCAAATTATATGTGACGCAGTTTAATACGGGCAGTTAAAATCGGATAAAAACAATACCAATGTTCTTAAGTTAATTTCCAGTCAACTTGCAAACTTTGGGCTTAGCCTAGTTTTGTGCAAAACTAAAAATCGGCCAAACATTGTCACTTACTAGGTTTTTGCTTCCAGCCCTTCAATTGAAATAATACGGACAAGTGCTTAATATTAATGGCAAAGATCTGAAATGTGGAGCGTAACGAAAGAGTCAGCCATTTGCCTTGCAAGTACACGTACAGGCACATAACTAAGTATTTTCTCGCACTTAGTGGAAAGACATATTTTGAAGTGACTGGCCTCAGGCATCACAGCAAACAGCTTTATGGAGGAATGCAGATTCCCTGTAGGTTACATGTAATTGGTGTTCAGTTGTTTAAGTAAAGCCGCACCCTCGATTTTTTATTTGACTTTTGAGAAAAAGGATGCAGCTTAATATACATGGACTTTTACGGTATTGGGTAAGTAATAAAATAGTTACCAACAGCTGATAGGGAATAGCTATGTATTAAATTTTTCATTTGAAGGCATGAAGAAATCTGAGAGATCAGATGGAAAAGAATTGTTGCAAACATCACGCATTAAAAGAAATCATAATTTGAAATAGAGCGTGTTAATTGGCAGGATCTTAAAGGATATAAAATAGGGGATAGCGTGTGAATTGAAGTTACATTGTAGCAAAATTCATTAAGCATACAATCCATTTGTGAGGTACATGTATTAGTATTTTATCCATATGACACTTGACTGTTTGACCACAGGCATCAAAGGCCACATTAAACTGAAGTAAGGATAAATAAGTGATTGTTAAATGTTAAGTAATTTTGAAAAAGGGACAAAATGCCTAAGTCTACAAACAATGCCAACATTTTTACTGATTTTTGATGCAATGTGACTGATATGATGTTTCCAAGAAAGGCTGCTGTCGATAAGCACTCCTAACTATTTTACATAATCTTTGTGCTACAGGCCTCAGTTGTTCGAAGAGTGGATTGCGCTATCCACTGGATACATGTAAATCACTACCCACTGGATAACTCAATAAGTTTTGCCAGTGTTTATCCGCTGAATAGTGATTTATCAGGTGGATACCGTCCATCCACCTTTTGAGCAACCGCTGCCAGAGGAATAAAATCATTTAATACATGGTTATCACTTACATGGTTATAAAATTTATTTCATAATTAAGTCGTTTCTGGTAAGGATGAATAATAATGAAGTTTGTCTTTTTTTTTTTTTAATGTTAAGGCAGAGTTGCCCATTTAGATAACGGCTTAATATGTCATTTCCATAGCATATAGATTATGCACTGTAACATTTTAAGCCACCAACTATGGTTGGTATAACAAACTTTATTATTCAACACATTCACATTGTGACAATGTCCAAATATGGTCATTGCATGCTCAATATTCGTTGTGTGAACTAATATTACTATTTTTACTGATCACCGGTTTATACCAGCAAATCTTTTGATTTTGCTGATCGGTCTTTTCAGTCTAAATAAAGATATTATCAGTACTATTGTTATTAAATTTTTGAGAAAAACTAACGCGGAGAGATTTCGACGTTTCGATGACATCCTGTCATCATTATCAAGAAAATGAAAAAATTTACATAAGTAAGTAAACAAAAGACTTAACCGAAAACAATAGTCTTTTGTTCTATTAAGCCAGTGAATCATCCAGTGACCTCACACAAAAGAAAACCCAAAGTCAAGTGAATACTTTAGCACATATTGAGTCTGATTGGATGTTTAGACTTGGTCTGTACTTTTTAATCAGGAGCATTTCGTATACCAGACAGTCCATCTTTCCTTGGCATTTCCTCAGAACTGCAAAATTCTTGGCTAAGTCAAGAGATTAAATCCAAGCTATCGAATGTTTCGAGTCCACCCCCTGTTGTGCCAGTTGAAAAACCTGTGCGGATACTGCTGCCGTTCAAAGACCAAAAGTCTGCTGACGTCTTAAGAAAACAACTAAACAACCTTAGCAACAGAATCGGAACACCTCTACAGCCCATCTATACTAGTCGTAAACTGGATGATGCACTTGGCGTAAAAGAACAAAAGCCCTGTCTGATCAATCAACACAAATTTTCAAGTCCTCTGTGCGATGCAGAATACATAGGCCTCACAACTCGACATCTTTTTCAGATAATTGAAGAACACTGTCACAGTTCTTCATCCATTTGCAGACATCTTCAACAAAATCATGATACCAGCCCTAGATCTCTTGACTTAGCCAAGAATTTTGCAGTTCTGAGGAAATTCCAAGGAAAGATGGACTGTCTGGTATACGAGATGCTCCTGATTAAAAAGTACAGACTAAGTCTAAACATCCAATCATACTCAACACGTGCTAAAGTATTCACTTGACTTTGGGTTCTCCTTTGTGTGAGGTCACTGGATGATTCACTGGCTTAAAACAAAAGACTATTGTTTTCGGTTAAGTTTTTTGTCTACTTACTTATGTAATTTTTTTCATTTTCTTGATAATGATGACAGGATGTCATCGAAACGTCGAAATCTCTCCGCGTTAGTTTTTCTCATAAAATCATTACTATTGTTACTATTATCATTATAAAACAATTATCTTGCTCAATCTTGCGGAATTATAATTGCCTGATTTTAGCCAACTCGGCCTTCGGCCTTGCTGGCTAAGTGTCAGGCGATATTCTGTGTGATTTTGCAGGATAATAGCCCACTTTCGATATATTAAGGACAATGCCTACTTATTCAAAGATATTTTTGCACGGTTTACTGAATATGCGGGAAAAGCAGATCTTAACAAGTGTTATTGAAATCCAAAAAGAAAATTGGGGGTAACCAAGCATTTTTCAAAGATAATTAATCAACAATATTTGTCAAAAGCTGTAAAATGCAAAGCAATGTATGGTGTTCTTTTCCGAATTGAAGCCTAATTATCTCTGAAAAATGCATGGTTACCCCCAATTTTCTTTTTAGATATCAAGAGCACTTGCTAAGCTCTGCTTTCTCCGTATAGTTTTGAGCCGTGCAAAAATATCCCTGTATTTTAACCCTTTCACTCCTGTAGGGTTCCCCATTGACGAGTAAAATCGTCTGGCGTTAGACAGAGTAAAATCTATAAGTCTCAGTGGCCTTTACAGGAGTTAAAGGGTTTTAATTAAGCACCACCCACAGGAAATCCGAGTATCTCGAGATGCGCAGAACGTATACGCTATAACAATAGTAAGCACCGTCCTTAAAATAAGGTATCATCTCGAGGCCCTGGGGCATAAATGTAACGATTTGTATGATTTTATTCCCCAGAACTGCCCCACAGTATGTGTTTTGTATCGAAGTTACGTTGTTCACTGGCTTAAAATGTTACAGTATAGCTATGTTTTGGATCGGAAATACGCCGTAACTTATCACCTCAAACATGGAACTTCTAGTTTCAACTTCCGCTTTACTCAAACTATCCAATTGCAATGCAGAACTGAAGCGGCGAATGGAACGTTAAACTGAACACCGAGAAGGTAGCTCAAACTTCACGAATCGACACAAGATGACTTTACTAAAGAGTCGATGGTACCGTTCCACCTAACGCTGACAGTTTGAATCCGTTTGGTCCGGTCGTAAAAGTGCGGAAAACGAAGCTGAGACATCGATCTCCTTGTTTAATAGCATTAAATTACTTACGTAGTGTCCTCCACAGTCAAATTGTTGCGCGTGCTTTAGCTATCCTTTCAATTTTCCAACCACAAACTTTCACTCGTTCCTAACCTGTCTTATTACTGATAACTGACAGTCACTTAGACCCAACGTTCGTGTCTTAGTGATCACAAAAATACAATGTCATTAAATGCTGTATTAAAGTTTGCTGTAAGTAGGAAACTTTAGCTCACATAGCTCTTAGCCAATCAGAAGGCTGGATTTAATACCTCGTGACATGAATGGATCAATCATACCACAATTAAGGGTCCGCCATTTTGTTGCGATAGCAGTCCATAGATGGGCATAGCACCGGAAGTGCACAGCAAATGTCACGCGAACCGTAATGTGACCAAACGGGAATAATCCAATCACAAACACACCAGGGTATTATGCCGAAAAGGTTACAGACGCATAAAATATGCCATTATGCAACACGCATGTCATCGGATCAGCTTTGAGAAACGTGAGCACTTTGTTGTCGTGACCTTTGGGTTGTGAATGATATCGCTATTATGTACAATGCGCACTGCGAAGAAAAAAATGATTTGAGAAACATTTGCAACAACGTGCTGTCCTATTTGCGAGTAAAGCATGACTGAAAGAAATCCACACATTTTAAAAAACGATATGATTTTTTGTACTATTTCTGTAGCCTTGGATGCCCTGCATACGGAAATCGGAAATGTTTACTTTTCGGTCAATGTTGTTGTTGTCGTAGATAACATTTGCTAATTAAAAATATAGTACAAGACTGTAGTCCTAAATAGATGGCGCTCGTTTGAGTGATTACCTAGCTGTTAACACGAGACACTATGAAAAAAGGAGCACTCGTTCAGAGATTTTTAAAACCGCTTTTAATAGTACTCTGTCACTACCACGCTGAGTCAAAACTTTGTAAACAGTCGAGAACCTTGGTAGGTACGAGCTCGAAAAAATCACTGCACTGAATAGCTTTCGATTTTTTCAGGGAGCGAATGTGAGAAAGCATCGGACTATATCACGGCGGGTCTTGGGTTCAAATCCAATCTGGGGCACGGATTTTTCCGAGTTCCCAATGGCTTCCACTAACATTTCATTTCATATATTTGTCAGGGAAGATCTGCTTTTCTTAGAGCAATAAAAGAAGATATTTGTTAAAAATTATCTTTCTTACAGTCAGTACAGTTGGTTATCCAGTGTTTTGAACTAAAGTCTTTACCAGCTACCCGATCACAAAGATCGTAAGTGATCTTGTTTAGAAAGCAAAAAGCACCTAGGATACTAGTCAGAGTAAGGATTTTAAAATTGCACAATTTGCAGAAAAGTGAAGAAAAATGTTCTGAGTCAAGGAAAACAACGCAATGTAGTTACAAGTGATACATACTTTATTTGAGTTGGTTAAGAAAGGTGCAGCCAAATTGAGGCTTTAAAAAAATGTGGAATACAAATGGTCGCAAAGATAATAAGTATAACTTATTTACAAAATACAGGTAAGGCAAGCTTACAAATACTAAGAGTAGACTAAATGTTCAAAATGTTCAAAATTCTTTTATTTCTAAGTTAAGCTCAAGATTGACAATGCTTTTAAAATCAGGTACTTTATTTGAATTTCTTTGTAATAACGGCAACTTTTTCAAAAGAGTTGTCGGGCTGAGCATTTTAATTGGAAATGCTATTCTGACAATTCTTCGTTTATTTCCCCTGCATATTCAGTATTACTTTCTATTCAATTCTATTACAAAAACTAGTCCTTTTGCTTTTTGGTACATTCCTTTTCCCTCTTCCTTTCTAAACACCTTGAGATTTCTTTGGAGATGTCGAGGATTCCCTCTATTATGCGTTCCCAGTCTTCTTCATTTAAGTTCTGGAAATACCTAATTCGCTTTATTTTGGAGGAGGTGGTTTCTTTCCCTGTCAGAAGAACGGCCAGCATGTCGTCCGCATGGCCAAGGGACGTCACCAAACGAAATGACCTCTGGTGATCGGTTTAGAAATCCTCAGACCCTAACGTCGTATGTCTTTCTTGCCCCTACGTCTGTCATTGATGGACGCGCCTTTTTTATTGAGAAGCTCTTGCCATCCATCGTGGTACAGAGTATCTATGGGTGTTCGAGTTCCTAGGGCGAGGCCTGTAGCTGTCCTGTAGTCACACCCCTCGAGCTCCATAATAAGGTATGTTACCGCCTCCTCCGCAAGAACATTGTTTATATAACTGCAGAAAAGAGAAAGATCTATCAAGCCAAAAGTAATATGTAATATGTTGACACACTTTGGTTTATTGTTCTTGAAATTTATTTTTGTTGTTTTGCTTTTCTTTGTCTTCTGCTGAATTGCTTTGAAGTATCTTCCGTGGAACCAATCTTTGAGTATACCGGTTGTTGTAATCTACATAAATCATAAGACTGAATACTTACTAGTATCCTCAAGAGAAAATGAGGGGACAGAGAAGGAGGCTCCCGGTCCAGCCCTTGGGATATGTCATGTCCATGAAAGTTATTTTTAGACGAGCGGAAGTCTTCCGAGACGTCCGCATGCAGGCCAGCCTCGGTCCGATGTTTGAAAGAAAATATATATTCATAGGCCTTCCACGTGCGCCATCATTTTCTCTTTTCACTAAGAACCTGAGAGCGAAGCAAGACTGCATGCGGACGTCTCGGAAGACAGACTTCCCCTAGAACAAAGACTTCCGCTCGTCTAAAAATAACTTTCGTGGACATAACATATCCCGGCCAACGCCTTGAGCCTCCCTCTCTGTCCCCTCACTTTCTCTTGGTATCCTTCAATGCCGAAAGGGTCCATGCACGGGGGCAAATCAATAAACATCCTAGGAGGCAACCACAGTGACCTGCAATAACCCATGGAAATTAAACGACATTTACTTGACTTCTGTTGAAATTCAAACTTTAGCGCACATTCCAAAAGTTTGAACTTGTCAGCCGGAGCCTGACCGAGGAGTTAGAAAATGCAACAGGCTTCTTTCGCGAGTTGTCCCTAAAAACCCATCTTTGCCATGCATAATATGTGGAAAGACACATATTAAGCTGGACAGTTCTGATTGATAGAGGAATTCTCTTTACAAATTATATGGTATGGTATGGTCTGACCTGCTATAGTTCTGACTATTGGTAAACGCCCTTATTTTTCACGATATAACAGCTAATATTTTTTAGCAAAGGAAAAAAAGTATACCCAGGCTTTCGTGTTGTTGGCTTCGTGAACATCTTGGTCGGTTCTTCTCCACACTTTCTCTGAGCTGTAATTTAATGTAAATGAAGACAAATCTCAAATCTCGTGAGGTCTCAGAAGACTTTACTCTCGCTGTAGCTGGTCTACATTTGTACTCATAATTTTAGGCTTAGATTTTTGATTACCTTTTTCTTTAGAAATGCTTAATTGTCTTTTTCCCATTTTTAAATTATTCACATATTGTAAACAGTTTTCTATCGTGAAGATATAATTTAGTTTTTAAAATTTTAACTAATTTAGATGTATAGTTTAAAATTGTAAATATTTACTAATTGTTTTGATAGTGGAAATAAAGTTATTATTATTATCATCATTATTATTATTATCATCATTATTATTATTGTTATTGTTATTATTATTAATATTATTACTACTATCATTATCATTATCATTATCATTATAATTATCGTTATCATTATCATTATCATTATCATTATTATTATTATTATTATTATTATTATTATTATTATTATTATTATTATTATTATTATTATTATTATTAGAGCGGTTTTCAAATGAGTGTCGTAAAACCAAAAGCAAAGTAATTACTTTGGCCAATTAAAAAGGAGTGAGACAATCCAGTAAACCAATGAAAACTCGAAGTAATTACAAGTAGCCGACACAAAGCGCGGGAAAATGTGCACGCGCAAGCCACGATTGGTTTTGGTTTCACTTATGATTGGTTGAAAAAAATGGCGCGAGGACTTTCAACCAATCACTGAGTGAAGTAAATGCAAACCTAAAGCAATTCGCTAATTACTTTCGACTCTGAATTGAAAACCGCTCTATTATTATTATTATTATTATTATTATTATTATTATTATTATTATTATTATTATTATTATTATTATTACTATTTGTAGTTACGCACCTTGGATTTTTCGCTATGTCTGCAACGGACTGCCGCATCAATTTTACCTAACAAAAAATAGTATTAAGATAATGATAATAATAATACGTTAATTTAATATAATAATACGTTTTAACTAAAACGTGTTTTAACTTAAACGTGATTCTACAAAAAGAGAAAAACTGATTAAGCTAGAAATGTCAGTAAAATTAGGTCACAGAGAAATTTGGTTGCGCAGATTGCAAAGATTGCAATACTATTGAATGAAGGTTCAGCGATAAACCAATGCAGTCACTATTTGACTCGCAAGTTTCCATTACACGGGAGATCTTCATTTGCAACGTTTGAAACAAAGCATCCGTAGGAGCACCACATTCGCGCATTCCAATTTTAAAAAATGTAATCTTTAACTGTTTACTATTTTCAGGTAACCGAAAGTCTAAGATTCTTTGAAAAAATTGGGAATTGCTAAGTACAGGTGAAACAACAGAGATGTTGAATGTACGACGCGTTCGTACATTAGTCATCTCCACCCAGACATGGATCCGAAAATTACAAACCCCCCAAAAATGTAATTTCTTGCCATGAATACATGTAGTAGATCAACCATATATAAAGAAGTATCACCTTACTCTCTTTGGGATGGCCTATTGTGCATTAAACTGAGCATCAAATTTTAATTGAAATCCTTACGGCCGGGACAGGACTGAGTAAAGAGGGACCCGCTCCTTGATATCTTATGTAACGATCATTCAGCCAACCTTTCTTAGTTTTGTAAAGTTTTTGTCTGTCGTGTGTTCAAACTGTAGTCGTGGCAATATTTTAGGTATCAAATTTTAGGCGTGGCGATGCGCATCGGAAAACCCAGGAAGCACCCTAATATATATACGTTGGACTCACAGAAGACAAGCGCTCGGATGCTGATATAGACTATTTCAACTTACCGCAACTCGCCAGTGCCCACGAGAATGAACTGGAAGAACAATCCACTCTTTTTCAAATGGGCTTACCTGTCAAATTATATATATATATAAGGTCGTAATCGTGCCATATTTTCTTATTCTGACACAAAGTTTTTTAATGCAAATGTGATAGTCGGGTCGTGCTCTTTCCCGTCAGTGCAGACTCTCACGAAAAGTGCGTCTATATGTACGAACTCTCTAATTCTTCTGATTTTTGTGAAATGATATATTTCTTACCTTTGTGAGCCAGCTGTCCATGTTTCCCTCTCTAAATCCTTTTCGTCGGAACTTGGGCAACAGATAAGTTGAATAACAAACCAAACTACCGCCCTTAAAATAGAGCGAAACAAACCTACATAGATCAACATCACACCATATGCATGTATCAATTCTATTACACGGTTATGTGTATTACCTCCGCCATTGTCTCCCGTTCAAACTTGTCCAACGTCCAGTTAATAATCTGGAAAAAATTTAAATGTTCAGTTATAATTTCCTTTCTAGGATGATGCTTTACAAGCTTTTACATTTGTTTTCACTTTAATTGTATACAATGTACATTAAAAGGGATTATAAAAAACAATGGAATGACTTTCATCCAGTCGGAAGAAAATAAACTAAAATAAAAGATAGAAAAGGCTCTTTCATTTACTTGCTGTTGACAAGTTTCACTGCACCTTTCCGTTTATTATTTCCCTGCGTTGCCGAACAAGAACAGCTCCCCTAGCTCCCCTGATAACTTTATTTACAATTTGTTGAAAGAAAGTGCTCTCACATAGATGACGCATGTACACTCATTTGAAACTGGAAATCTACGACTTCCGTGAATTTACTTTTAGTTAACAGCCCTTTATTATAATCGGTCACCTGAATCTAGTAAGTGCCAGTTTCTGGACTCCCAATACTTGCGCTCGTTAAACGATGGGGTATTCTTCGACACACTTTTGTACAGTTGCTCTTGGGAATCTTCGGTTCACCTAAAAAATCTCCCCGCTAGTACCAACCATTTTCATGGCAGGGTAAGGAATTCAATACTGATTTGACTTTTAGGGCAAGAGAAAACGACATTTTCAATCAAGGAACACTTCAACTGGAACGGCTTTATCTTTTAAGGTACAAACCTTGTCGTTTAACTCTTCTCCAGGCATAAGTGACTTAATATCAGAATAACAGATACCAGAAGTCAGGTTCCGAGCCTGAGGGAATGAATTTTTTTCCAGATTGGAGATCCCTCTCTCGTACTGACACTGATATTCTGTGGCCTCTTTAATATTTGCAGCCTTACCAGACATAATGCTCGCAGCTACACCGGCGTTTAAAGTTAACCATAACTCTTGCATTTCCTTTTCCACGTCTTCTAATACTACTAAATTTTTCTTTCTGTTGGTTTTGTGATTGATGCGGAACAGGTGTGCAAAAGTGGAGACCTCATGGGCGATATCCTGGTGGGTCAACTCAGAAATCGTGCTTTCTTCTGATATATACGCAACTGTTTTCTGGGAATGGTAGCTCTGCAACATTCCCGCATAAACGGTGGAAAGTACATTTCTATCATTTTTCTTCCACTGCACTCGATAAAAATTCAGAGCTCTTCTTTCTTTAATTTCCCCAAGAATGTCCCTTGCTTTGAATGGGTCTTTGGTGTGTTTTTTCACTTTAGACGGTTCGTTGTCGGGATCTTTAAAAATAACAATGTCCCCCACGGAAAATCGTTGAACGCGCTCTTCGGAGACTCGATATCGCCGCCTTGTGTTGTTGGCAATCATGTGCTCCGTTGCTTCTAATGCCCGGAGGCTTGTTTCTTCTCTGATACGTGCCATGTTGTGTTGATTTCTCGTGCGATGTGTGGAAGTAAAGTAAAAGTAAAGTAAGTAAAGTGGTGCATTTATACAGCGCCCCTATCACTAACGTCTCAAGGGCGCTCTACAATGATCAATTTACCCCCAGCGGACTGGAAGCATATACACGCGCAAATTGCAGCCGCTTCTAAGCAGTCCATGCATGCTGGTACTCATTTTACTGACCTCGGAAGGATGGAAAGCTGAGTGAACTTTAGAGGGAAAGAGGGTCGCCAAATATTCCAATCTCGGCAGAACCGGGAATGGAACCCGGGACCTTAGGGTTGGAAGGCAGAGACCTTACCACTGCGCCAACCCCTCCGCTGTCAGAAAGAATATGGAAGAATATAAGGCCATAGCTTGGCTTGCTCGTCTACTGATCTTAAGCAAAGAATTTTTGTCATCATATTTTTTACCCTTTTGTTGAGGTTCTCAACTTGTCCTTGATACTCGGGGTGGTATGGTTTTCCATGTATGATCTTAACACCCAAGGAAGCACACAGATTCTTAATCACTTCCGCAGTGAATTCTGTACCATTGTCTGTCTGCAAGTATTTTGGAGCCCCTTCGTCATAACAAAACAAATTGTGCAAGATGGAGTGGATCTCGTTTGCCGACTTGGTTTTCGTGGGTATTAGCCAGCAATATTTCGAGAAGCAGTCCTTTATCACTAAAATATACCGATATTGGCCCGAGTTATTAGTCATAAATCATTTCTTTCGTCCTGGGGCCATATCTATCAAGTCTGCTTGTAGCCTCTCCAAAGCACCGTAGCTGCGAATTGGACGAGGTGGAGGAGAAACGGTTGGAAATGAAGTATGCAACTGACAATCGGGACACGACTTCAAAAATTGTTTAGCCAACTGCCTGATGCCGTTACAAAAGTAACGAAGGGAAAATTGCTTAACAATGCTATTCAACCCAACCACTGTGCATCCTCGTTCGGGTGAGTGATGGATGCCTTTGAGGATGTCTCTCTTTTGTTCACTTTTTCTAAAATCTCATTTACTTTGAGTTGTGTTACATGATTGCCAGTCTCGTACCTTTTTCGGCACGCCTTAACACACGCTCTCATTTGTCCAATTTTTCTTTAATTCCATTTACTTTGAATTGTGTTACATGATTGCCAGTCTCGTACCTTATTCGACACGCCTTAACACACGCTCTCATTTCTCATTTCTTGTTGGTAGTCACAAATGTGCATACCCCACGGATATTGAATTAGGTTTCAATCGGGTGAATTTACTTTTATACCCTTCAGTATATCCGAACTTCCCTGCCCCATTTAGAAACTATATACTTGCCCTGCGCTTCGCGATCATGTGCGCGCGTTAGACCACTCGGCCACCGCGACACGGTTCTGTTGCAAGGAGGAAAGCAATTATTTCTTGTGGAATCTTTCCGCCGGCCACGATTGACACAGCATTAAAATATTCGATGATGTTTTTTCTTTGAGAAAGACAAGCTTTTAAGGTAAGAAGAATTTTCTACGCTATTTCTAGATCTTGCTTGGTACTTATACTTGTGCGTTCCGCTGTGAACATTACGGTATTTTGTACAGAACGAATACTTCATTAGAAGTATTTTGCATAGCACGAATACTCTAAGAAAATAGTTATCAACGGCCAAACAAAATAAAAAATGAAATCAAGTTTTAAAAAACGAATTACTGATGTCCGTAACGGGGACTTGGCAGCGGTCCCCCATACAAGTACTAACCTCATTCGGAGGAGCTTAACTTCAGCTGACACCTGGGCTAACATCAACGATTGAGATCTTTGTGTTAAATTCGCACATGTATCTTGTCGAACTTTATTAAAACTTGAAAGGAAAAATGTAAACTAACAAAAACCCGGTGTCTTGCCGTCACTGATTTTGTCACAGATGCATCCTTTGTTTATTGAGTTGTCAGTATTAAACACGCAAGGTAACTTGATCACAGGCGGCCGCTTAGATCGATGTCACTTTCGATTTTGTGATTTTACTTGTACGACCAAAAGTACGATAGAAAAATTGAAAAATCTCCCGAAATGTTTTTCGCTGATGGTAACTTGTATTATATTCGTGGCACAAAATTTATGATGGCTTCATCTCGCAAATTGACTTATTCTCGATCGACACTTCCTAAAAGTTCCTTCTGCTCTCCTTAAAAACTACATATCATTGTTTATTTACTTTTGCGTCAATATTTGTTTTGCATACATGTAAGGCAAGCTAATAAAATCTGTACCTTGCTTAGTTCGCATTTTTGGGCATTAAAATAGAATTTTTGGTCGTATGTTCCTGACAGCAAGTTGCATGTTTTGACGTCTCCCATCCAGTTACTAACCCCGCCGGAAAGGTGTTGACTTTAATGCAAATTGGTTTTGGAAAGCTGTCAGAAGCTCAGAGTACACGCTTAAGCTTGTAGTGAAAAAGAAGTTGTAAATGATCAACTTGTCAGCCTTGAAGCTAAATGTTTCTCGATTTGCTTTTATTTTCTTCAATCGTTCTGCGTTAAGTACTTTACTGAACCACATGTCTTCGCAGGGGGTATCTAACAAAGATATCTACCATGACACTGTAATGATTTACAATACCAAAACAATATCGTGTACCACAGTTGTTAGTTATGTGTCGATCAGACCGAATCTTCATCATCCCCCCTGGTAAACCACGGACATTACCCTACCCTCTGTGCCAGAACAGTGTCGGTTGTTTTTCTTAAACAACCGAAATTGTTCTGTGCTTGCCCCTTACGGCACTGACAAAAGTACTGTACGTTAGTACATGGGTACTTGACCGTAGCCATTGGCCGAGAAACTAATCTTAGCCAAAAGGCCGAAAAGCGATCAGGACACGGGAAAACTTAGGTAAAAAACATAGTGGAAATATGGGATTTTTGGCTGGGTGGGAGGGGGGGTGGGGGAACTGAGGAGATACGGGATATTTTTTAAAGTAGGGGCGCATTGCGTACGTGTGGTAGTGCAGTAACTAGACTGTGTTTTCTCGAGAAGCGATCACTAGGGTTTTTTGTTTTCGTGTTTGATAGTTTTTTGTTCAGCTCGAGTGTAGAATCATGACGAACTTTTGTAGTTTGTGAGAACTATTTACTACTTGTAGCTTTTGTTGAGTTTTGAATCGATAATAGAAAGAGTTTTGGCGATTTCAACCCAGACTGGACTACTGGATTTAAGCTTTTTCCTTGACGAGATTTCAAGTTATTGTGAAACGTTTGGTACCAAGTTACTCTAATACTGAAATCAAGATTATGGAATTGTAAAAACAAACTTTGGACTGGACTATAGAACGCGAAATTACGGAATTTTACATTTTTGAGCATTCTGAGAAATGGAGTTCACATGTTGTCTTCTTGTCTTCACCACGGCAGATTTAAACAGTTTGCAAGAAACTAAACCAGGATTACGGAACCGGAATTCGAATACATGGCCCGGTTGTTCGAAAGCCGATTACCTTAATCCAGGATTAGCGTAAACTTTTGTTTCATGTTTTCAACTTTTCGGTGAAAGTTTCCTTTGCTTATTGACTTCTTCTAATGTAAAGTTTCACGGAATCACAGCCTTGAACAGCATTTGGGAGTAGAGAATAAAACTCGTTTGTTCATTTTTAACCTGAGATTAGCATTAATCGGCATTAACTGGCCCAGGATGATAAGTCGTTGAACTGTGATCTGTAATAAGTTTTTCGGATGATTTAAGGCTGATCTTGTAATTTTTGGATGAACGTAGTTAAGGAAGGAAGTCAAAACTGTAGGATTTAAATAAAGTCTCATTCCAATAAATAAATAAATGAAAGATCCGATATCCCGAGAACCCGCTAATAGGGCTTCCTTGTTTGCATTTGCAAATTTAGTAACATTAATAATGAGTTTTTACAACAGACAACTTCAAGTTATATTACAGATGTATCTTTCTGGTAATCTCTCGCCATTTCCCGAAGTTTACCTGTACTTGAAGTTCACTGTAAGTCGACAATTTGTGTCAACTGTTTGCGCATTCCACGGATACGCCTTTGGAGGCATCTTGTTCCATTTACTTTGAGTTGTGTTACGTGATTGCCAGTCTCGTACCTTTTTCGGCACCTTTCCAAAAACGCTCTCATTTCTCTACTTTTTCTATAATTTCATTTACTTTAGGTTGTGTTACATGATTGCCAGTCTCGTACCTTTTTCGACACGCCTTAACACACGCTCTCATTTCTCTACTTTTTCTGTAATTCCATTTACTTTAAGTTGTGTTACATGATTGCCAGTCTCGTACCTTTTTCGGCACGCCTTAACACACGCTCTCATTTCTCTAATTTTTCTATAATTTCATTTACTTTGAGTTGTGTTACATGATTGCCAGTCTCGTACCTTTTTCGGCACGCCTTAACACACGCTCTCACTTCTCTAATTTTTCTATAATTCCATTTACTTTGAGTTGTGTTACATGATTGCCAGTCTCGAACCTTTTTCGACACGCTTTAACACACGCTCTCATTTCTCTACTTTTTCTATAATTCCATTTACTTTGAGTTGTGTTACGTGATTGCCAGTCTCGTACCTTTTTCGGCACCTTTCAAAAAACGCTCTCATTTCTCTACTCTTTCTGTAATTTCATTTACTTTGAGTTGTGTTACATGATTGCCAGTCTCGTACCTTTTTCGCCACGCCTTAACACACGCTCTAACTTCTCTAATTTTACTATAATTCCATTTACTTTGAGTTGTGTTACATGATTGCCAGTCTCGTACCTTTTTCGACACGCTTTAACACACGCTCTCATTTCTCTACTTTTTCTATAATTCCATTTACTTTGAGTTGTTTTACATGATTGCCAGTCTCGTACCTTTTTCGGCACCTTTCAAAAAACGCTCTCATTTCTCTACTTTTGCTATAATTTCATTTACTTTGAGTTGTGTTACATGATTGCCAGTCTCGTACCTTTTTCGGCACGCCTTAACACACGCTCTCATTTCTCTACTTTTTTTATAATTTCATTTACTTTGAGTTGTGTTACATGATTGCCAGTCTCGTACCTTTTTCGGCACGCCTTAACACACGCTCTCATTTCTCTAATTTTTCTGTAATTTCATTTACTTTGAGTTGTGTTACATGATTGCCATTACCATAGCGCCTACATGTTATCCTCTTGTCGACTGATGGGCGACGATACTGGCATCAAAGTAAACCGCGTGGACTTCAGCGATCCACAAGGGGGTAAAGGTGCATGCGATCGAAAGGCAGCGGCGATCAAGGCTCACGTACGTCGATACCTAAATGAGGGGCATAATGTGACAACAGCAAGGGATTTCGAACAGTCCATGCTTTCCTACGGTGGCACCTCTGGGGTATGGGTTGCCCTAGTCAGTGCTCAAGGCAGCGCCAAACCGTCTCAAGAAAGTGCTACACGCTGGGAAGCCATTAATTCGTTGAACAACTTTGTCCACAGCGACAACAGTGAAGTGACCGTCTATAAGGCGTACAACACAGGAGATAGGCTATTGACACCTTGGTCGCAATTACAAGGTAAGCCTGATGGTAGCACGCGTAAATAAGGCGAACATATTTATCACTGAATCACATGACACACGACCACGGCGAGTGCGATTTGTGATCGCCGATTGGCAAATTTTTAATACCTTTTGGTCTCCAAAGATCTCCAAATTAAGCGTTTGATGATAGAAATATTGAAATATAAGGATGAATATTCTGAGTCATCCAGTCGAAATAATATAATGGTAAATGCAGTCAACTACTGAAGGCCGTGTGAGTCGGTCGCAACGTCGCTGTTAGCGTTGCAAATCATTATAAAACAGGAAATAATTACTAGCTCGATCAGTGTAGGCTGAAAATCACCAACCGCCCTGGTTGCGTGTCTTCTGATTCAGTATTGAGAAATGATTACAAATGAATGGTGTGCATGATAAATCCCCGAGCTTTTCATCGTGCTCTTTCATAGAAGCCGTATGTTTATAATATCCAGCGTTATGAATGAACCTTGAGTGAACGTATTATTAATTCTATGATACCGACCAATGACAAGAATTTTTTCTAAATTTCTTCATTCTTCTAGTTCCCAGCAGTCTGCCGTCAGAGACATATGACGCTGAATTCTCACATGGAGACTTTGCCCCGTGTTGGTCCGTGAAAAAGTCTAATGCGCAATCCAAAGGAAGCAAAGATAGTGATGGTAATGTTGAGGAGGACACTGATCACATGGCGGAGAGTGGGCTATTCTGTTGCCCAGTAGATGGCTGCGTCAAAGTGTTCAAGCTTCACTCCAACCTTGAGAACCATCTGACGTGTGGTAAATGCACTTTGCACCTCGAAAAAAAGCGTGGCCTGCTAGATCAGGCAAAACTGCTATACACAGAGAAGGTTTCCGAGGACATCAGTGCTCAGCCAACCTTGACAGTTCAAGCATCTTATCAGGCTGAAGAAGTGGCGCCGTTGACACAAGGTTGGGCTCTAAAACGTCAACGAAAGGCAACGCGGTTTACCGAGGATCAGAGGAAGTACTTGGACGACAAGTTCCAAATCGGTCAAGAAACCGGCCATAAGGCAGATCCTGAGAAAGTGGCAAAAGAAATGCGGTATGCCCGCGATGAAAGTGGTCAGCGGCGATTCAAGGTGGAGGAATTCTTGACAGCGCAGCAAATTCAAAGTTTTTTCT
>NC_090893.1:27178672-27188672 GCF_036669925.1 Montipora capricornis
GATTATAACTTTTAGTATATTTCAAATGCACGGACTGCACGTGCCACAACTAATCGTCTTGTTACCTACAAAGAAAATGTACCGTCGCCGTTGTCGGGACCCTTGACTGCGAGGTCTAACCAGAAAAAAGGTTTTGAAAAGGCTATTTAATGATTTTTTTTTTGTGAAATAAAATAGGCCATTCTACAGTTGATTGCCCAGTGACCTAGCCTATGAATGGCTGCGAGGCTGACGGTGGCCTTGTAACGTGACGTTGCGGCAGCCATGTTGATGTATCTAAACAGCTGAACGCCTGTCATTGTTGGTGTACCCAACTAATCCTCTGGGAATTGAGCTCTGTTTCCATGCAAAAGTTTTTCTTTGTTTCGATGGAATAACATAGCTACTGATCACGTGTGTGAAAACACTCTATTGATATAGACCTTATTACGGTTATCATGTAAATTGTGTTGTTGTAATTCTAATTAGTCAACATTAACATTAAAAAGGCACAAAGGTTTGTATCAAAGCAAGGTCACCGGCAGCCTCGCTTCCATTCTTAGGCCAGGTAACTTAGCTACCACTGTAAAAATTAATGGTCTGTTGTCCAAAAATCTCCTGGAAATGCAGATGACCCTATTGACGCAACGAATCATGCTCGTGTATGAACTGCCGAAACGCACGATTTTCACTCTCTTGTACCTCTCTTTCACTTGTGCGAGCTGGCAAGTCAAAATGGCCGATATTTTATAAGCTCTTCCGATTTGGCTGTTGTAAATGGCCCTCTTTGTCTCTAGTTAGATTTTCCACAACGGGATATAAACCGAATGAAAAATAGAAGAGGTCATAAACTAAAGCACTAGTAGAGAAAAAAAGATTAGCAAGATGTTTGTTACATCTCCACATCTTTGAAGCATGGAACAAAAACAAACTGGTACACCAAAGAATACGGTTCGCTGAATCATTCAATCGAAGTGCGCGCGCATCATCTGAGAGATAACTTGATAACACCTTGAAGTGAACGCACGGCTTGGATTCTGCGAAACTGACTCACGCAGAAAATGTTTTTGTTGTTGCCGATAAGGGGACATTAATTAAGCAGTCATCGAGAATTCCAGTTGCATCTTCGTTAAAACAGTAATAAACAAGATCGCACATTCGAGATGACGAAATGCACTTTATATCTGTTAAACTGCGGTTTTAAGAAGAGATCAACGGCTAGGCTTGGACCATCTTCTGCATCATAACCAAAATCGTTGGCTATCAGGGCTAGTTTTGTTAACTACTTACTCAATAGGCCTTTTGCAACAATTGGTCACATGACTCATAATCGGTGAACTGGAAACGAAATGGAAAGACGGTGTTTGGCTTGACCAGAATTCAAATTTTCCGAAAAATAGCACTCAAGGTAGATATTTTATGATAATTTACACACTCGCGAATTCCATACTTTTGTTTACGAACGAAAAGCTCTTGCCCTCCAGTGGAATTTTCCATAATTAAGCGCCAAAAAGAGAGCTAATATTCCTATTCTTACCAAGGGTCAAATAAGTGATCGCGAGAGTAAATGTGCAAGGGTGGAAAGTTTCAGACGACAAAAAATTAAAAGAGGTTTGAAAACTTAGGAAAATACAAGGATTTGTATGAAAATCATTGAAGCATGACTAGATGGCAAATCGTCAATCCTTTTCCCATACAAATCCTTACAATTTCTTTCAACTGTAAAAACACCAAATTAAACGATATACTTACGAAAATCGACATGGTAGCATATCTTAAGCTGCTCTTATATTTCTGGAAAACTTAGTAATTCATGTACTCAGCAGAGTCCACGTGTTTGTGAAAAAGAAGTCACGTGACTAATTGTTACAAAAGGCCTATTTTCCACATTCAGCAGATTAGAGCCGAAACTACTTTTTTAACTGACAAGAACACGTCTTCAAAGACAACTCTAACAACTCTACGAAGAAAGAGATTCAGAAGTCCCTCTTGATCTCGTTTCGACCAATAAAGTTGTCAAAAACACAATTGTCAGAGAATCCAAATCGGCACAATTGCGAGACCACATGTATTCTTTTATTGGCTAATTCATTCATACAAGATAGTAAAGGCCCGGGCAAAAGACTTTAACATTTGCTTCAACATCCCTTCGATTTTGTAGAACAGCGATCTTAAAACCGTTTGTTCCCCCATTTCAATTGTGTTGAAGCGTGTTGAATAGAAGTTGAATCGATGTTGAATGAGTTTAAAAGCATTTAAACTTCGCTTTAACAACCATTCTACATTTCTTTTGTTTTCACAAATGTTGATCGAAGTTGAGGCCGTCTGTCCCCATCTTTCAACATTGCTGGGTATGAGCGTGCGCACTAATCGGTCTCGCAGTGACGTAGCCATATCCGTATCCATAGTAATAACCACGGCTGCAGCCTTAGACTGATGTTGAACCTTTTGTTGGATGATATGTTGAAACCGTTTGGCCACCCCATCAGTCAACATTGTTCAACATCGCTCAACATCATCCAACAACATCGAACAGATGTTGAAGCCGTTTGCCAAAGCCGTAAGCAAGATTCAATCGTTTGCGGGAAAAAAAGAAATAAAAAAATGGTAGAAAAGGTCTTTACCGCTTGTTTGAAAAGTCAGTGAAACACTACAGTCAGTGGCCAAAGTGTTAAGAGACGACTTTGTGGCAAGGCCGGGAATTAGCTCTGTCGTTCCTCACCTTTCTGCTCTGCGAGCAGGTAACAAAAGGATAATGACCACCAAGAGTACGGTTCAACCGTGGATATTTGCTCTTTAATTCTTAACTATATGGTCGTACAGCATTCACTTGTCTACTGTTCTGAGGTTCTGGTACAACTGGGTCAGCTTTTCGTTCTCAAGGACTTAGCTTCACGCTGTACTGCTCTCAACAAACTTTTGCTCACAAAGATCGCGAATAAATACCCACCGCAAGACGGCGGGTGCGAACTGGTCAATCAAAACCCATTATGGAGTCAATTGTTGAACAACCACAGCTGTGGGGAAAACAAAAGACCGAAACCTTTGTGAAAAGACCGAACCAAAGTTGACCCAGACGCCGAAGTATTAAACCAAGGTTATTCGCACAGTACAACAATTACAAGGAGTGAGTATACTGACAAAACCACACTAAAATACCCTTGACTTGCAAGAAACTATAACAGTACTTTTTAATCATGTGCCTAATATAGCCCTATTAAGAAAGACGTTTTTAATTATCCCGACACCTAAACTTGCACTTGTCTTTCTAAAGATCCGACAAGACAAAAAGACTTTCTCATTGCAGTTTTACATGCTGATCAGTACAACCGCGTTGCCATGAAAAGGAATACCTTGGCCGTAGTGAGTACAAGGCCGAAACGCGAGTCTGACATGGATGTGGAGAGCTATCAACAGAAACTGGCAAAACGGTCGTTTGGAATGACCCCTTGCTGTGTCTGTGACTGGTCGCTAAGGTCACTGAGGCCATACAGCTGACCTTCATTATCGTCTTAAAATTCTAATCATATCCTCAATTTCGATGTAAATAAAAGAATTCTTCCGAAACCATGAGACTCCCTTAATGACCTTGCACTTACTAACTCAAAGGTGTGTTCTATTATGAGTATGTACTGAAAAGTCTTTCAATTAAACACAGCAAGAACGAAAAAGCAATAACAACAAAGGATTAATATAACAAAAACGAACAACTGCAATCATTAAGAATAAGTACCGACCACATTATAATAATATCGCTAAAACGAACCATTAAAAGAGTTATGAATATCAACGTACAATCATCAGACAAAGAGTGTATTGGGGCGCTTTCCATGTTAGCATAGCCGAATAATGAAGCATCTTTCGTTTCGAAATTTTTGTCCTTTTTTTCTTGTTTAACAAATGCTCGCTCACACGGCACATTGACAGACATAAGAGGAAAATATAGACCACTCTCAACTCTTTTCTCTGTGAGTAAAGCACTAATTATTCAGAGCTTTCTCTTCTAAACAACATTAGAGGTTTCACATGTTTATTTTCAAGATAAGCTAGGATAACTAGACGATGATTATATGAGTATATCGTGTTGTATGTACTTATGCAAGAGTCCATCACCCAATAGTAAGATTTACCCAAATTGACCTGTAGTCCCCACCAGCGTCAGAAAAGTGCCTACTTTAAAATCAAGTATTACGGGAAAATAAACAATAGACCAATTCGGCCGACCCAATGTTACACCCAATTCAAACCCTTTGGGAATAAAACGTTTTATTCCAGGTATTTCCTTATCATTTAAATGTGAATGCCTCATCATGCAAGTACAACACACCAAGAACCTTAACCTCGGGAGATTTGAATAAGTGATTTGTAACCTATCTCTAGAGACACAGATAACAATGATGTAAAGTTAAATTGCTGGTGGACGAACAAAAGAAGCTCATGAGAGCTCTTCTGCTTTTGTCCACAAACATGGCGACGATAACGTAACGTGAAAAGCACCCATTGGATATTACATTTGGTCTATTGTTCATTTTCTTGCAAAACTTAGTTCAAAGGGAACCTTCGCTTAACTCCCACTAATGAATAATTTTCAACCCAACAAAAAAATGTTTGCAATCAAATCAGCTCGACAATTTTCTCCAAAAACGTGTTTTGATCAACAGAAATGAACTTTAAAATCACTGTTTTTATTTTCAAATTTCCCGGGCATGGCCATCTTAAAAAACTGTGACGTGTTACCAGATTCTTACACTTGGATAATGGACTCTTGCTTATTATAGTTCATTACACCACCCATTTGAAGTACGGGTTTCCTACTTAGTGTACATTGTCAAATATGTGCATTGATTGTGATATTTAGGTTATTTTGCATTGAAAGTTTATAAAAATACAGTAGAATGAAATATCTCCACAGCCTTTCGCTGCATACTAATTCAGAGACCAAGTATCACTCCTGTATCAGTATACGTTATGGAAGTTTCCCTGAGAAATCGCGCCTCGAAGAAATCAGCCTACGAAATCCGGAAGTTTAGCTAACAATTTTTTTTGCCTTCTTTAAACTTTAATTGCATACTTATTAAGCGATCAAGCAGCTAACTATTTTGGAATGAAAGCTCAAAAACTGTATAGTAAAAATAACATTTATACAGGCGCGCATCAGGGGAAGCCTCTCTCTCCCATACTTGGCCTGGGAGTCTATCCTTTCCCGAGTAGATTTATTTATAGAACGTCTTCCTTGGGAGATTCAGCACACCCACTGTTGTAAAAGCCAATCAAAACAGAGCTATCTCAAGGTCAAGGAAATATGATACTTTTCCCAGGAAAAACCTGTTCCCAAAATGAAATTTGCTCGGGAAAGGGAGAAAATCGAGCAAAGAAATCACCTCAAGAAATCTGGAAGTTTGCCTAATAAACACTGTTTGCAGTCTTTAAACTTTAAATGCACACAAATTAAGAAAGGACTTTTATTTCCTAGTTTTTAGGATTCTAGAAGTTCTAACCCTAAAAAATTGTCTATTTTTGAAGTCTTTTTTCTCGGTCCCTCTGTGGAAAGAGTCTGAGAATATCAACATGTCAAACACATTTAATTGATTCTGGGTCCCATTTAGAGGATTTCTTTTTTCACAGAAGAGTTCTAGCCCCTAAAACTTACTATGCATACTAATTACTAGATCAGCTAATAGGCCACTTTCGTTATATAATTCAGATTACAAGAGAGGATAAAGACAAAGGAAAGTGGATGATATTCTAATATAATTCACATTACCTGCAACTTTTTTCTATTGTCTTTGTCCTCTCCGCCTCACTATCAAGCTGAATATATATATATATTTCAAAAAAATGGTCTCGTCCCTATTCTCCCATCCCATAATGCAATACGTTTTGAGGGGTTCTTTACGTAAAAACAATACAAGTTATTTGCTCTTGGGACTGTATGATGCTTCAGTGAACTGGATATCCACGATTGTTTTACTGCAAACAACACCCCCTAAATTATGGGACCGGCGAAAACAGTGAATGAGCTATTTTACAATTACGGCAGAACTACCTGACACCTATGAATTGAGGCGAGGTTGTCGTTGACCTTGTTTCAATATAAACCCCTCTGCTCTTCTTATGTAGATAAAGATTAGTGAGCATTAGAAAAATATGATTTATATGATCAGAGCAGTGAAGTCTGTATCAACACAAGATCAAAGCCAGCTTTCAATGGCTACTTATTACAAGACCGGGCAACTTTGCCATAAGGTTTTACTATTTGAAAAAAAAAAAAACAAAAAACAAACAAGAGCAAGAACAAGAATGATTGTGGCACACAGTAAAGTCAACATTGGCTTTTTAGTCCTTTTAGATAGGGAAAAAAGACTGTTTATAGACACTGTCACTTGATCTCATATGGGAACCTAGTAAACGGATCTAAAGAGGTATACTTGTCACAAGTTTAATGAAAAAAAAGAATACCTGAAAAGCAGACACAAAAGAGTTGGAGGTATAATTAAGTAATCTGCTTCATTTATGGAAGCAGACCATTTTGTCAAGTCTTCGATTTTCTTTTAGGTGATTATCTAAACCTGCAGAGAGGCTTAAAAGAATTATTATCTTACCATTACTTCAATTTCTTGGTAAAATAAGTTAATGAACCTACTTTAGCAAAATTCACATATCTTTTGTCTACCTTAGCGTGATCGCCACTTGGGTACAAATGCTTTCAGATGTTTTCAACAAGCCATACAATAGAAATAACGAAAATGACACGTTGACGTATCAGCGGCCAACAAATAGGTTTCTCAAGTTTTAGATGCTGTTTCTGAAAAACAAAATGTATAAAGAAAAGAGATAGCGAGTTAAAAGGTAAATCGGGATATATTTCTGATTGCTAAATGAATAAAAAAAATTATGGTAATCCATCGTTTCTGCGTTGTTATAATAGCAGCAGGACCAGTTCCTATTCAACTGTCACTGCGACATGTAGAATGTAAGCCCTCAATACATAACTTAACTTTAAATAGGTGACTGGAAATCAGTGATTTCCTGCCAGTCCAACCCCATGAATGCAAACAATGTTTATCTCAATGGCCATACAAAACAGTTTGTAAAACAACTACATTAGCGACTGAGTTTGAAATCAGATTACCTGTTCCTGTTCCTCTAGACAATTTGTCGATAAAAACCCTGTACAACGTATTACTTCTCTGTAATTAGAATTATATTTGAAAAGCACTTACCATTCTTGTCCAGTTTGTGTTGCCCAAATTCAAACGTGACATCATCGCCAATTAGCACAAATGGCGCCCAGTATTTTACTGCGGAGTACTTCTTTGTCTCTCGAAGAGATTTCATGGCATGATGAAGAGATAAACTTGCACTTTTGTTATCTGCCAAGTTTTGGTAGAAACATTTCATAAACAGCAAGGTCGCCTCGTCATCAATCGCCCACAGTGACACCAGAACAGACCGGGCACCAGCACACAGGAAAGCCCTGGCTATTCCCACCACACCCTCACATTTTAGCTCTCCCCGACCACTATGACAGCAACTCAGCACGACCAGTCTTGCCTGAAGTCGAATTGCATGAACATCACTCATTGTTAACAAGTAATCTTCCTTTTCAGGGACCTGGGATGCGCGTTCTGGATTTGGGGCCAAAGCAATTTCTCCAAATGCGGGATCTCCATGTGCAGCAATGTGGATTAAAGCAACTGACTTCATTCTTTTCAGCACCTCATTTTTTGTTGCATTTTTGCCAGTGAGAGGCCCGGTCTGCAGAAGTTCTGCAATCATCTCAACCTCTTTCTTTGCGCAGGGCAACTGTTCAATTGGTTCACCATTGTTGTAAGTAACTTCTTTTAAACAGGGATCTCCCACTAGCAGTGCCTCACTCTTACAGGAGAGTCATCAGGTGCACCAGTGATCACTTTTAAAGCGGTCAACGATGGAACAGTACGGATGCTGACAGAGTCACTCAATGCAGAATAAGGCGCCAAACAAAATGGTCCATCAGGAACAAAGACTAGGTCAACACCTTGGAGTAAATCTTCAATTGGACTGACTAAGACATCATACAATGGCTGCAAACAGTTGACGGAGAGCCTCAAGGACGAAGAGGTTTCCTGAACAGCTTCTCTAAGGCAAGGGGATTCGTCGCGTTGTCGGTCAAGCGAGCGGTTCTCACATTGAACAACAGTTCCCATGCTAATCTGTTTGAGTGTAGTTTTCATCAGTGATTCAGCACTTTCATTTTCGATTTCTTTTTGCCTGAAGTGCATCATGCTATCTTTTCTCAGCAGCCAAAAACTGATTCTGTTTCCTTCAAGTGCTGTGAAAACTGTTTGTGAAGGTAGACATTCTAATAAAGCAGAGACAGTTTCCTTCGTCGTAACTTCTGAGGAAAGTTCTTCATCAACGCCATATTGCACCTTCAAAATGTCTGTCAAAGCTTGTGCTCGTCCTTGCTCAGCGGCATGTAAAGCCTCATCAACCTCTCCATTCTTCAAAAGTGCTCTCCACAGAGCAGTGTACGCCCCTTGTTTTGTGTCACGAAAACTTATTTTCCATGAATCTTCTGACTGAAGAAGACGCCTTGTTTCATCAAAATATTTTACGCTTAAGCGATAGTAATTAAGGGCTGTGCAGATGGAACCAGAAAATTCATGGGCACTTCCTAACGCACAACATGCATTTCCCTGCTCTAATGGGTTCCCCGTTTCCTTAGCAATACTAAGACTTTGTTTGAAAAGGGAAATAGCATTTTCAAGCTCACCCTTGCTGAAACAGGCAAGCCCAAGATTGCAATAGGCTTTCCCCTCCCCAACTCTATCACCAACTTCTCTCGCAATACTAAGACGTTGTTTGTAGTACTGTATGGCTTGCCTAAAATCGAGCAGACTGGCACAGGCATTGCCGAGATTCCCACAGGCTCTTCCCTCCCCGGCCCTATCACCTACTTCTTTTGCAATATTAAGACGTTGTTTGTGGTACTCTATGGCTTGCTTAAAATCGCACAGACCTTCATAGGCATTTCCGAGATTGCCATAGGCTTTTCCCTCCCCGGCCCTATCCCCAACTTCTTTTGCAATGCTAAGATCTTGGTTGTGGTACTCTATGGCTAGCTTAAAGTTGCCTATTGTGTCGAAGGCAAGGCCGAGATTACAATAGGCCATTCCCTCACTGGCTCTATCCCCTACTTCTTTCGCAATGCTGAGATGCTGTTTATGGTAATCTATGGCTTTCTTAAGATTGCCCATTCTATCATAGTTATTTCCCAGACTGCCATAGGCCCCTCCCTCCCAGGCCCTATCCCCTACTTCTTTTGCAATACTAAGATATTCTTTATTGTACTCCAGGGCTTGCTTAAAGTTGCCCATCTCACTGTAGACACGTCCGAGATTGCCATAGGCCGCTCCCACTTCGGCCCTATTTCCTACTTCCTTCGCAATACTAAGATATTGTTTGCAGTACTCTAACGCTTGCTTAAAATTGCCCATTTTCTGATAGACAACCCCGAGATTGCTAAAGGCGCTTCCCTCGTGGGCCCTAACACCTACTTCTTTTGCAATACTAAGCTGTTTTTTGAAGTACTCTATGGCTTGTCTAAAATTGCCTATACAGTCATAGTCAATGCCGAGATTGCCATAGGCTCCTCCCTCTGCGGCTCTATCTCCTACTTCTTTTGCAATACTAAGGTGTTGTTTGTGGCACTCTAAGGCTTGCTTAAAGTTCCCCATTCTGTTATAGACAACGCCGAGATTGCAGTAGGCATTACCCTCCAAATCCCTACACCCTATGTCCTTAGAAATACGTAATGCTTCTGTGTAATTCCTTATGGCCAGTTTAAAATCGGTAATGCCATAATAATAGGCGCCCAGGTCAAAATAAGCCAGACCTTCCGTTAGTCTGGCTACCTCTTTACAGAGTTCTTGCATATGCTTTCCCAAAACGTCCAACGTTCTATCCACCATTCTTGATAATCAGAATAAGGCAAGTATTCTTTGAAAGCAGGGGTGCACCTAGAAGAAAAATAGAC
>NC_090893.1:27193672-27198672 GCF_036669925.1 Montipora capricornis
ATACAAATTGGCTGAGATATCTTTCTCCATCATACTTGATCAAAATTTGGTAGGGTTTATGACGTCATCACTTGGCTAATTTGCATATTAAAAAAACTTGAATATCTGCAGAACAAAAAGGGATATTTGAAAATGGTAAACAGCATTCTTCTTCTCGTACAGACTATGTGTTTATGTGCCAAAATGGCTTCGATAGGGAAGATTCAAATTTCGTCACAGTAGCACTTTAAAATAAGCAAAAGATGTACGTTTTTTTTTTTTTTTATTATTTCATTGAATGTCTCAACAATTTTATTTAGGATTGTTGGTAATTTTTCCACTAAAAGTAAACACATATTTTCAAGCATCTTAGTTTTTATAAAAATGGTCACGATAATTGTGATGTCTCTTGCTTCAAAATTATTAAATATGATAACGCATACAGTGTATGCTACAATGTACATCTAATCAAGGAGAGCTTCCATATTGAGTGGTTGAAACCTGCACTCAACAAACAAGTTGATCATGCCAGTTTAGCATTACACTTTTAAACTTTTACTGTTATGTCAGCTGTGTTTTCTACAACGACTTCCAAAGCATTCCTACTGTGAAGGTACATGTACCGGTAAGTAAGATATGTTAAAAATTAATATTAAATAAATGGAACTTGGAAAACCAAATCATCAATCAAACTTGATGTTCTAATGATAATAATAAATTTATTATCAATGTGTGTGTATGTTGCTTGTCCTCTATAAGAATCATTCGATTATGAATCACACTTTAACTTTGAATCACTTTTGTGACTTCTTCATTTCTGTGGATCTGTCCCATGCTATGGAAATACCAATTAAGTACAGTTTCATCTATCCTATCGATCTTTCCTGCTGGGCGCTCAATCCATTTTTTTTCTTTAATCTGCTGCACAACCTAAACAAATTGTTAAAACTGCTAATGATCTTTGTCCGAATGTGACTGCGACTGGTCATGGCAAGGGCCCTACAGACTTTCCAGTGTATGACTGGTCTATGTAAATGTAGGAACCAGGGATGGCAATAGGATTTTTCAATCTGGCTCCTGGGACCCGCATGTTCGGCCAAATTGGGGTCCCAAGCATTTTTTGGGGGTCCCAAAATCTTGGTGCCCCTTTGCGAGAAAAAAGAGTATGTTTTAAATTATGAGAAAAAGAGAGTAACCAACTTGGAATTAATTTATTGCAATGCATATGCATAGGACCGGCCGACAAAGGCTTTTTCTAGAGCCGTTACATTCATTCCTGGACAAGAACTCTGTTAATGAAAGAGCACCCTTCCCAAGGGTTTACGCATCACTGGTTTCCTCCCTTAGGAGCAACGAACAGTGACGTCTTTTGCTATATATTCAGTGACTTGCAGAGTACATTCCTCTGAAGAAGACCGCGGAAGGCGGTCGAAAATTTAGTTTTAACGTCTTTACATGTAGATGTTTTAAACCCCATTTCATAGAACTTCAATTATGATCACAGTTCGCTACAACAGTTTTACAAACAACAGAATATACTGACAAATCAAAGCAAGTTGTGTGAGTTATTTAAGTCATTGCCTTGCGCCCTGGGACGCATTAAAATTTCGATCATGCATTTTTTGGATTTTATTTGCGTAAAAATGCACGATTTTTGCATTAACGGGATCCTTGGGAACCCAATAATAATTACTATATTTTTGACCTATTGAGGTACATTATTCATGGTGTTTTATCCCACATTATAAATCCTTTATTGACTAAGCTTGTTTGGACAAGATGGCTGGATTACAATGTATATTGGCCTAGTTCTTTTTTTGCAAGTTCATGTATAAACACGCAAAAAAAGAACTTGTCCAATATCTAGCCATCTTGACCAAACAAGCTTAGTCAATAATCCATATATATTTCCTCATTAACGAGTATTAATTTTGGTTCTTACTTACAATACTTTTATGTTTAAATCAAATATTTCTCATTTTCGCCTAGGTTTGACAATAAAATAATTGCCAAATTTTGGCATTCTACTAAGGGGGAACTTACTGTGGAAGATCGTAGCTTTGACTCTAGCAAATCAAGAAGCACTCAAAATCACTCGATCAAAATAGATAGATACATTATAAGCTCTTGAAAGTTATAAGAAATCAGAGCTGGTTTGCATTGCATGATAAGAGAAAGCTACAGTTGAACCTCTCCTTACGGACACCTCTAACAAAACAGGAGTGTCTAACAAAAAGGTTAAGTTTATATGACTTTGCTCGCTGGAGCTGAGATATTGTCCGTTGTCCGTATTAGAGAGGGTCCATATTAGAGACTTTTTTTAAAGAAAATGTGAGAATTTTTTCCAGACACAGGAAACTGTCGGGCATACTGTATCCAGTGTTGACATAGTTTTGTGAATGAGTTTGTGATTATAATGCAAACATCAACACATTTGTATTCAAATTGAAATACATGTACAGTGTAAAATACCATAACACTTGAACAAAATTAATAGAAAAAAAGGGAGAGAGAAATAACATACCGGTAGCCGATTCAATAGAAAATAATGTATGTGAAACGTTTTATGATCACTTACAGTAACAATTATTACAAGTTTCCCATGCATTGTCCATACAATACCTAGTATTACATGATTGTACAGTACATCAGTCATACATTGTTACTGTTGGCTGCCCTTATAAACTACAGAACGACGTTTTTCAGAACTGTACTATTTTTTATTACTGTTTTTAAGTGCAGTATTGCATTGCAGTTCCTTACATTTCAAATCACTGATTCAAATAAAGTATGTACTGCAACTGAGATGTACATTCACTACAATGTGTCTGAATACCATATAATTATTAGTCAGTTTAGAGACACTGGGCCTACATATATTTAGTTACTGAACATGTAAAACTGTCAGTGGAGTCTCAAAAATGATGTCATTGTGGAGACCTCCATTATATGGACACCTCTCTTAGACTCTAATACCTGTAGACGCTTTGGTCTGTCTCTTTGGTGTCCGTATTAGAGAGGTTCGACTGTATACAGTAAGTAACAATGAGTGACTTACCACTATCGGTCAAAACGGACGCTTTTCAAAATCAAGGTTTCTTGTGAGTTCCAGCAATGCCTTTGTGAATCTGGAATTTGAATTTGGCACAGTTATTCTATTATCTAATCTGTCGAGAAAACAGTATCTGGAACGAAGTGCTTTAACTTTCTTAGAACTAATCATTTAATCCCATGCCACGCAAAGAGAGAACAACCGAAGCGGCCAATTGAAAACTTTTCAAAAGAGGTAACAAATTACAATGTAAAATAATGGAGCAAGAAGAACAAGAAATCACTTCATACTCGATCAAACTGTGCAGATTTTGAGGCAGTTCAACATGGATGGAGATCAAATGACTTTTCTATCCAAACAATTAATTGTTTCATTGCCACAAAAAAACTGCCAGCTTAGTCATACGAGGTTCAGGATTGCTGTGGGAATGGAAATTATATAATGCTCTATTATTATATGGCTCTGTCTCACAAGGACTGGGAACTACCAAATTCACAAATTTGATTGGCTAAAAGCGATATTGACCGAGGTCTAGATTTTCCCATCTAGACCGGCATCTAGACCGGTTGTGTTTTGCAGTGAGAAAGTTGCAAACAAAAAATATTGAGAATTTTCTTCTACCAACAATATTATTTATTTATGAAAGTGCCAAAAAGCATGATGAGAAAAAAAAAAGGAGGAGGGGCAAAGTTTGGGAGAATTACATGTAAGTTCTAATCAGCTAATCGCCACACAAGCAAAATGTCAGTTACATTAAACAAATTAAATTACTCTCATTTGCTATATACATGTAATAAATATGCATATCTTGTTAACAAAGCTTAGTCAGTCAGTATGGGAGCACTCACAACCTCAGTCAAGATTCTTCCATACAACTCGGCTTATAATAAGAGCTAAGTATTGGTTAGCTTTAATGAGACTTCAAAAGGAGGAAACAATAATAATAATGTTATTAATACCAACTTCTTATGGCTGAAGGCTTTAAACTCAATCAAAAACTGTCCCCATTGACCCCTGAGAGTGACACTTAATAATAGATTTTACTCTGTCTAAAGCCACAATTTTACTCGTCAATGGGAGTGGGGCATCCAAAGGCCTTTGAGGTGTGAATGGGTTTATAAAATAATGCATTGACTTCATTCTTGTCTTTTGTTTGGTAACACCCTCCAGTCTAAATCTACTCTATGGCAAGAAAAATCAAGATAATATTCCATTTACTTAAGAATAGAGGGCAGTTCAATCAAACAACAAAATTTAATTGACGGGACCCAGTGAGCTCAAATAACTAAGGTGTGGGATTGCAGACAACTACCTTCCACTCAGCAAAAGAGCATAGTCAATGTACCTCATTTCTTTCAAAAGCTGAATTAATTTCTCTTAATCCCACACCTCACTGACTAGTTTACTTGGAAAGTTACTTGAGCAGGAATAATGAATCCCAATGCCATTGAATTAATGGTTAAGCAATCCTGGTGAATAGTTTGCGTGTGTGTGTCAGTCACAGCTGAATGACCATGACCACTTCTGAAAATAAGCATAAAAGGAATATATACTGACACACTGTAGTTACTACATGTAGCTTTAAACCAAAGTACGCATAAATTACTTGTTTGTGTTATTAATAATGAGTAAGTATGAGCAACTTACCACTGTCACTCCCAACGAATGCTCATTGATGTAAGGTCCAGAAATGCCTTCCTCGATTAAATCAAATGAATCTGCAATTATGATTTGATGTTGTTATTACGAGATCAAGTCCCTCCATGAAATAGTCCTATTGCTGGTTTTCACTCACGTGATCAACAGCCATGTTTTTCAACGAAAACAAAAGGAAGCGTTTGCATAATAATAGAGTTAAATTCCCGGAGGATTTGGTCGGGGCACCAACATGGCCGCCTTTTCTTTGTTTTGGGCACCAACATGGCGGTCGTGACGTCATGTGAAAACCGAGAATAAAGTGAAGGTTCAA
>NC_090893.1:27218672-27226172 GCF_036669925.1 Montipora capricornis
CTGTCGCAAATGGATTAACACCCATACAACATATCATTTGTTTTGTCATGCACACGTGCAAATACATTTGCCCCAGAAAACAATGTCACATAAAAATTACTTGTGTGGATGCGGCTTAAATGAGGAAGTACATCACGGGTGGAGATCAGAATTTAACTAATGACTGTTATCCAAATAATTAATTGTTCCATTGCTTACAAAAACTGATGGCTTGGTCCTATGAGGAGCAGGGTTGTTACGAGAATGGAAATTATACGATTCTGACTAGCCTTGGTTAGCTTTAAATGAGACTTCATAGCGAGGAGACAGTGATTACGAAGTCTTATGGCTGGGTGATTATTAACTTCTGTAAGCAGTTGTCTGTGACGACAAAAATCAGTCTGGTGACATTCATTTAAGTATTTTTTTCGCTTTATAATGCAGTTAGAATCAATTAGTATTCATCAGCACAAATGGTGAGTTCACACTAGACCCTTAAGTGCACTTCAAACTTACTTGAAGTGCCCTCAGATTCTTGTAAAAAAATTGCATTCATAATATCATTAACGCTGCCACACGCATGTTTATATCAAAATATCTGTGAAGAAGATAGAACTATTCAGCTGAACTATTTCAAGCTCTGATTTTCTGTACCGAAGACTGCCTCTTTAAAAAGGAAAGTGAAACAATGCGACCTCATAGACTCAGAGGATTACTTCATTTTACTTTTATTTTTGCTCATGCTGTTACGACAAGCAAATCTTGTCCAACACAGCCTTCTCCTCGTTTTTTCGCAAGAAACCTGCCAAATTAGAAAACTAGCATCCGAGAAGAAAAGCTTGGACATGGCCAAGGCCGCAAAACTGGTTCCGTGTTCTTTTAAGAAACAACGCATTAGATGTCATATACGGAAAGAGCTTTTACGCGTCACTCGCCCAACTTTTGCATATATATGTAATCTTGTGGGACCAGATCTCCAAAAACTACAAACTCGAACGCGAACTCCTGTAAGTGTAGAAGAAGGGGTTTGGCTTTGTGGCGGATCGCAACAGGTAGTTCTTTAGAAGTTGCGGCTTACCATAAATCGCTCTTTGTACTTGTTGTAAATTTTACTCCAGATTCTCCCACGCTGTTTAGTTGATACCCTCTTCAGCTGTTCGTACTTTGATCCCCACGCTCAAGTTCAAGATCAAGTTCAAGTTTCAAGTTTATTCAAGCTTATTCACTACAAGTTTATTACAAGAGTATGACAAAGTTTGGAATATGAAAAATATGATGTACCACTACTCGCAGTTTAGCTACAGCTATTCGAGGCGAGCAGTGGCTTGACGCATAAAACTAGTAATAGCTATCGCTAAGTGCCAACGGAACAGTCAATATAATGCATAGTTTGCAGATTTGTCTCAGAGTTTCAAAAACCCAACATTAGCTGTAATTTTTTTTCGAAAGTACTACAACTGAACTTATCTAGTTAACAATAATACAATAATATAAATTGCACACTTTGTATCTCCAACAACCATGTAAATGTCAACGTGTTTTACAATAATATGGACAGTATTGCTGTAATTTTTGAACGGCTGTAATTTTAACAGAAATATACAATAATTAAGTTAAATAAAATCAGTGCTATGTAAAAAAATCGCCAAAGAGTTTTCAGACTTTTCAGTGTGGAACATGTAACGGGGCCAAACTCTGTCTCACATGAATGTTGTTGCACTTGTAGAATTTATATTTTGCAATATACAGCCATGAATTAAAAGTTAAATTGACTGTTTAACTGTGTACTTTGCAAACAACATATTTTCTTTGAAAATTAAATTAAATTGTTTACGACTCAATAGTTACAATACGAAAAACAAACTGTTCTACTCATGGGCTGAAATCCGAAATTGACAACAGCGGCCGATAGGAATACTTACGCCGGTTTAGTTTTGAGCTCGTTCACTCAATAATATCGAACACGATGGCTCAAAAATAAATATTAAAGAACACTCAAAGCAAGTGTACAGAACACAATGGTCAGGGAAATGGGCAAAATCACCTCCGAACACAAGGGGTGCGTTCGATTGGGAAATCTGGATTTAGATCTTAAAATCTGGATCTTCGGATTTCCAATCGAACACAAAATCCGAAAACGGATCTCGCGACGGATTCTGTTAATTGAAATCCTTACCCGACATGGATTTCCAATTAGTGAATCTGCGACAAAATCCGTTGTCAGATTTTGTGTTCGATTGGAAATCCGAAGATCCAGATTTTAAGATCTAAATCCGGATTTCCCAATCGAACGCACCCAAGATCATCAACAGTCGCGCACGTCATGCACGTTTGTCTAATGACATCACACATCAAAACACGCGCTTTTATTGGTGTCTACTATAATCTCCAGGGAACCTTACATTACACTACGCAACCTTACATTACACTTTTCACAGCACAATCGAGAATTTTTCTGCCTGCTGCACTACTTCGCGCGGCATCAAGCTGGCCGCCTCGCAAGCCTCAACGCATCATTTCCGACAATATCAATACGAAGTGAGTCGTTGGGGTGTTACAGACCTCCAAACCGCAGCAACAAATCACACAAAGCCGCAAAGTCTCAATCAATATCGAAAACCGCATACAAAATCGTAAACAATTGAATATCTACAGATCCCAAAATAATGTGATAAATTGGTTAGATTGCGTCATGCGAATTACGCATTTCTTTACATTTCTTACATAAATTAAACATATTTCTTCCATAAACCTCGCCTCGCGAGGCAGTTTTCCCAGTTTCTTCCTTACCGTGTGTGGTGGGCTTTATCTAATTAGAGCGCCAGTTTTCGACTTTCAGCAGATTAGAGCTGAAGCCATTTTTTTAACTGACAAGAAGACGCGTTCAGCCTGGCACTGACGTTGAATCAAATGTTAAATGATATGTTGAAACAGTTCAAGCAAATGTTGAAGCCCTTTGCTCGGGCCCCTAGCAAGCTTCAATTGTTTAAATTAAATTTTTGTAGAAAAGTTTAAGGTGCTGATAAAATACTTCCTCAGTGGCCAATGTTCGCTCACGACGCACATAAGAGGAAAATATAGATGCCTCTAACTCTTTTCTCTGTGAGTAAAGCACGGACTAGTAAGAGCTTTCTCTTCTACACAACGTTATAGGTTTTATATGTTTATTTACAAGATAAGTAGACTATATATGAGTATGAAAGTAACTGATTAGAGTGTAATGTGAATTGCTAAGTTTCTAACCCATATGAACCATGTGAGCGTTAACCCTACTGATGGAAATTTAAACTTAGGGCTAACCCTCACATGGTTCATAGGCGGTAGAAACTTTGCACTTCACGTTACACTCTAATCAGTTAATTCTTTTCAAATATAAGACCTACACGGCCAACGTAATCCTTCCTCATATATGTGTATATCGTGTTTTAGTATTCTACTATTACGCCATTTTACCATATTTGGTCAAGAGTACGCGCAAAATATGAGACGGTAATACACTGTAGTGTCCCGGTTTGACCGGTTTAGAGCACAGCTAATACGTATACGGAGGGAACGGGAGTTTTTCAAAGAAAGAAATTGTTTTCAACAAGATGCAAAACTTGAGAATTTAGCATGACATCGCTTATCACTCGTCATTGTGCTTATCCAATCAACTAAAGATCTTTGGCTGGCTTTTTGTGCTTTTTACATCGTACGCATGCGCCCTGAAGGACATATGATGCTTTTTTTTTTTTTTTCAAAACACTCTTTCCAAATAAAATTAAAGCAAAATAACACCTTTTTTGTAGTGGAATAGTAAATCTCTTATTCGATAGTTTAACATATAATACTTGCGGGTATTTTGCGAGTTGCGCAGTATTTTTCCGAGCCCCGCAGGGGCGAGAAAAAATACGAGCGTATTTTATGTTAAACCATCAAATAAGATGTATGTATTTACCTATGCCAGAGTCCATCACCCAGAGTAAGAAATATCCAAATTGACCTGTAGTCCCCATCAGCGTCAGAAAAGTGCCTATTTTAAAATCAATTTTTACGGGAAAATAAACGATAGACCAAATGTTGTACCCAATTCAAACCCCTTGGGAATAAAATGTTTTATTCCAGGTATTTCCTTATCATTTAAATGTGAATTCCTCATTATCATGCAAGTACAACAGACAAAGAATCTTAACCCCGAGAGATTTGAATACGTGGTTTGCAAGCATTATCTAGAGACGCAGATGACAATGATTTAAAGTAAAATTGCTGTTGGACGAACAAAGGAGCTCATGAGAGATCTTTTGCTTTTTCCCACCAACATGGCGACGATGACGTAAGGTCAAAGCCACCCATTAGGTATAGCATTTGGTCTATTATTTACTTTCTCGCAAAATTTTAAAGAGAATCTCCACTCCCGCTAATGAATAATTTTAAACCTAACAAAATAATGTTTGCAATCAAATTAGATCGACATGTTTCTCCAAAAAAGTGTTTTAATTGACAGAAATGAACTTTAAAATCACTAATTTTCACTTTCAAATTTCCCGAGCGTCGCCATCTTGAACTGAATTGTGACCTGTTACGGTTGCCTTTACTGGTTTCACACAAAGAGCTTTTGTTTTGAAACAATAAGGCAACCACGACACGTCTCAATTATTTAACATGGCGGCGCCTGGGAAATTTGAAAACCAGTGACAAGCGTTTTTGAAATTCATATATTATAGAACAAACGCTTCCAATAGAAAACGTTCGAACACAATTGATTGTAAACATTATGTTCGTGGTTTACACTTATTTTCTTGTTTCAGTAGAGCTTCCCTTTAAAACTTTAACTTTTTTTGCGCTGATGGAAACATACCTGATACCAGATTCTTACTCTTGGGTAATGGACTCGTGCTCATTATAGTTCATTACACCACCCATTTGAAGAACGGGTTTCCCCCACCCTGTCCTTTACATTGCCAAATACATGCATTGATTGTGATCTCCAGGCTATTTTGCATTGAAGGTTTATAAAAAGACAGTAGAATGAAATACCTCCGCAGCCTTTCGATGCATACTAATTCACAGACCAAGCATCACCCTTGTGTCAGTATACGTTATGGAAGTTTCCCTGAGAAATCGAGCCGCGAACTTTTATTCCCAACTTTTATTTACAGCTTCTAGAAATTCTAACCCCAATAAATTGCCTATTTTAAAAATCTTTTTCCTAGCTCCCTCTGTGGAGAAATCTCAGAATATCAACATGTAAAACACATTTAATTGATTCTGGGCCCCATTTTTAGGAATTTTGTTCTTTTTTTTTCTTACTATGCACACTAATTACCAGATCAGCCCTGTTTCCCCATCCCATAATGCAACACGTTTTGAGGGGTTCTTTACATAAAAATAATAAACAATTATTGGATGAGGTTTTTGTGATATCCAGAATAATCAAGGTCGAGGTAAGAGTTATCAGCCCAAGAGTTATCAGTCCTGTGAGGAATGAATCAATGATGAAATGGTATATGAAATGAATCATATATGAACTGTGGATATGAAATCAAGTGAAGCTATGATCTTCGCAGTTATGATCTTCACAGTTCATAACTGCGAAGATCATAGCTTCACTTGATTTTATATACGCAGTTCATATATGATTCATTTCATATACCATTTCATCATTAATTCAATCCTTACGGGACAATTAGAACCCTCAAATGACCAGCCCACAACGTCAGTGGCTTCATAGCTCAGTTGGTTAGAGCGTCGCACCGGAATCGCAACGTCACGGCTTCAAACTCTGTTGAAGTCCTGAATTTTTCAGGCTTCTCTACGCAATTGTAAAAATTGCGTTCACAACTGCGAAGATCATAGCTTCACTTGATGCTTGTCTTACATTAGAAGTCTTAGCTACATAGCAAGACAAAGTAGAGTGGAAACACAACTTCCCATTTTCTGGAAAGGCTGGCAGAGAAACCACAACAGGCGATTTTCCTGGCTTAGAAGTTTTCAAAATTTCCTTTACTATGAACTCTGAACCCTTCTCATTAGATTTCATGACATTAACATCCAGAGCCGCTAGCGTCTGGCTTAGTTAAGCAGAAGTCAAGGCTACTAATGCCACCGTCTTTAGAGACAGCTGTTTCATGTCTAAACTACAAAAAGAGGTGCCCATGTCTCCAAACAAGCTAACGAAATGTTAACATCCCAGATAAACTTGTACCGGGGTTTTGGAGGACGAACGTAATACATGCCCTTAATCAAACGAAAAATAATAGGATGTTCGCCTAAGGCGTAACCATCTACAGGCAGCAACATAGAAGACAAGGCTGACCTATACGAATTGATAGTGCTGTATGACTTATTGAGAACCTCAAACTGTTCAGTAAGAAAGTCACAAACTGTCCCTAGGATTTGTCTGTTTCTTCTCGCACCAGCAACAGAAGCACCTCCATGCTGCAGAGTACGGCTTTTCAGTTCCGGAACGCCAGGACTAGAGCACATAACTTTTTGTCTTGTCCAATAAGTCGTCCCACAACTCAATAAATAAACATGTTTGGACAGTATGTTAGTGCTGACAGCACTATGAATTGCGTTTGAAGTGTTGTTGCCGATTGGCCATCAGTTACACGTCTTGACTGTTATGTTAGTGCGAAGGGCACAATGAATTGCGTTTGAGGTGCTTTTGCCGATGGGCCATCAGTTATACTTCTTGACTGTTATGTTAGTGCAAAAGGGCTTAATGGATTGCGTTTGAAGGGCTGTTGCCGATGGGCCATCAGTTATACATCTTGACTGTTATGTTAGTGCGGAGGGCACAATGAATTGCGTTTGAAGTGCTGTTGCCGATGGGCCATCAGTGATACGTCTTCACCGTTATGTTGTGCCTAGGGCACAACGAATTGCATTTGTAGTGACGTTGCGTGCCGATGGGCAGACGCTTCATTTGAGGATTCTGAATTTGAAAGTATAGCTTACACCAGTGCTCACTCATGTTGAGGTGTTTTCTAATAATATAGCCGACGAGCCGATTGAATTTTTTTTCTTAGTGTCGGTATGCCTCAAGCATGAGGATCATAGCAGTCCACGGTTTTTACCTATAATTTCCTCGAGTTGCCAATTTTTTTTGTTTGCTTGTTGTTCTTTTCTTCTGCAAGTTTTGCCGCAGTCGCCTGTGTGGGGTTCTAAATCCGTTGCCTTACTGAAGCCCATACTGTCAAACACTGTTTACATTCCAGAGCAAAGGGGACTGTGTCCAAATACATAAGGAAAACTAATTTGTTTTCCCTCATCACGAGCTTGAGCAGCTGTCATGCTCTTTGGTCTGATAGCATTTAGCCCTGCATTTATCGCGCTTGTTGTGACTCATGTTATATTTGGTGGCGTATACATGAAGGATTATACTTCGTGACTACTACAAGAAGTGGGCCCAAGCCTTGATTATATATGCAATAAACATACTTTTCTTGTTGGTTTATATATGTGATGCGAGCCTTAATATTGGCGACGAGTATGAAAAAGTAATGGGGGAAAATGGTGAAGAAGCAGCGGCGGCGATCC